>NC_041383.1:244233500-244397873 GCF_002162155.2 Triticum dicoccoides | reverse complement strand
ATGTCTGAAACCTTCCGAAACCATTCCGGTGTCCGAACATAGTCATCCAATACATCGATCTTTATGTCTCGACCATTTTGAGACTCCTTGTCATGTCCGTGATCATATCCGGGACTCCGAGCTACCTTCGGTATATCAAAACACAAAAACTCATAATACCGATTGTCACCAAACTTTAAGCATGCAGACCCTACGGGTTCGAGAACTATGTAGACATGACCGAGACTCGTTTCCGGTCAATAACCAACAGCGGAACCTATATGCTCATATTGGTTCCCACATATTCTACAAAGATCTTTATCGGTCAAACCGCATAACTACATATATTGTTCCCTTTGTCATCGGTATGTTACTTACCCGAGATTCTATTGTCGGTATCTCAATACCTAGTTCAATCTCGTTACCGGCAAGTCTCCTTACTCGTTATGTAATGCATCATCCCGCAACTAACTCATTAGTCACATTGCTTGCAAGGCTTATAGTGATGTGCATTACCGAGAGGGCCTAGAGATACCTCTCCGACAATCGGAGTGACAAATCCTAATCTCGAAATACGCTAACTCAACAAGTACCTTCGGAGACACCTGTAGAGCTCCTTTATAATCACACAGTTACGTTGTGATGTTTGGTAGCACACAAAATGTTCCTCTGGTAAATGGGAGTTGCATAATCTCATAGTCATAGGAACATGTACAAGTCATGAAGAAAGCAATAGCAACATACTAAACGATCAAGTGCTAAGCTAACGGAATGGTTCAAGTCAATCACATCATTCTCCTAATGATGTGATCCCGTTAAACAAATGACAACTCATGTTTATGGCTAGGAAACTCAACCATCTTTGATCAACGAGCTAGTCAAGGAGAGGCATACTAGTGACACTATGTTTGTCTATGTATTCACACATGTATTATGTTTCCGGTTAATACAATTCTAGCATGAATAATAAACATTTATCATGATATGAGGAAATAAATAATAACTTTATTATTGCCTCTAGGGAATATTTCCTTCAGTCTCCCACTTGCACTAGAGTCAATAATCTAGATTACACAGTAATGATTCTAACACCCATGGAGTCTTGGTGCTGATCATGTTTTGCTCGTGGAAGAGGCTTAGTCAACGGATCTGTAACATTCAGATCCGTATGTATCTTGCAAATCTCTATGTCTCCCACCTGAACTTGGTTCCGGATGGAATTGAAGCGTCTCTTGATGTGCTTGGTTCTCTTGTGAAATCTGGATTCCTTTGCCAGAGCAATTGCACCAGTATTGTCACAAAATATTTTCATTGGACCCGATGCACTAGGTATGACACCTAGATCGGATATGAACTTCTTCATCTAGACTCCTTCATTTGCTGCTTCCGAAGCAGCTATGTGTTGGGGAACGTAGCAGAAATTCAAAATTTTCTATGCATCACCAAGATCAATCTATGGAGAGACTAGCAACGAGAGAGAGAGAGGGAGTGCATCTTCATACCCTTGAAGATCGCTAAGCGGAAGCGTTACAAGAATGCTGTTGGTGGAGTCATTCACGAAGCGAATCAGATCGCGGCCGAATCCAATCTAAGCATCGAACAATGGTGCCTCCGCATTCAACACACGTGCAGACCGGTGACGTCTCCCATGCCTTGATCTAGCAAGGAGAGAGGGAGAGGTTGGGGAAGACTCCATCCAGCAGCAGCACAACGGCGTGGTGGTGGTGGAGGAGCGCGGTACTCCAGCAGGGCTTCGCCAAGCACTACGAGAGACGAGGAGGAAGAGAGGTAGGGCTGCACCTTGAGGGAGAGGTTCTCATGTGTATGGCAGCCCCAAACCTCCACTATATATAGGGGGAAGGGAGAGGGGAAGGCGCCCTAGGGTTTCCCCTAGGGGGGGCGGCAGCCAGGGCAGATGGGATCTCCCCTTTGGGTGACTTGGCCCCCAAGCCAGGAGGTGGGAACCCTAGATGGGGCGCCCCAAACCCCCTGGTCATGTGGGAAAAGGTGAGGGGGCGCACAGCCCCTTAGTGGGCTGGTTTGCCCCCTCCCCTTGGCCCATGAAGGCCCCCCAACACTTGCCGGGGCTCCCGAAACACCTTTCGGTCATGCTGGTCATCACCCGGTACCTCCCGAACACTTCCGGACTCCAAAATCCTTCGTCCAATATATCAATCTTCACCTCCGGACCATTTCGGGACTCCTCGTGATGTCCGGGATCTCATCCTGGACTCTGAACAACATTCGGTAACCGCGTACATACCTTCCCTATAACCCTAGCATCATCAAACCTTAAGTGTGTAGACCCTACGGGTTCGGGAACCATGCAGACATGACCGAGACAACTTTCTGTCCAATAACCAACAGCGGGATCTGGATACCCATGTTGGCTCCCACATGTTCCACGATGATCTCATCGGATGAACCATGATGTCAAGGATTCAATCAATCCCATATACAATTCCCTTTGTCTATCGGTATGTTACTTGCCCGAGATTCGATCGTCGGTATCACAATACCTCGTTCAATCTCGTTACCGGCAAGTCCCTTTACTCGTTCCATAATGCATGATCCCGTGACTAACTACTTAGTCACATTGAGCTCATTATGATGATGCATTACCGAGTGGGCCCAGAGATACCTCTCCGTCACACGGAGTGACAAATCCTAGTCTCGATTCGTGCCAACCCAACAGACACTTTTGGAGATACCTATAGTGCACCATTATAGCCACCCAGTTACGTTGTGACGTTTGGTACACCCAAAGCACTCCTACGGTATCAGGGAGTTACACAATCTCGTGGTCTAAGGAAATGATACTTGACATTAGAAAAGCTTTAGCAAACGAACTACACAATCTTGTGTTATGCTTAGGATTGGGTCTTGTCCATCACATCATTCTCCTAATGATGTGATCCCGTTATCAATGACATCCAATGTCCATGGTCAGGAAACCATGACCATCTGTTGATCAACGAGCTAGTCAACTAGAGGCTCACTAGGGACATGTTGTGGTCTATGTATTCACACATGTATTGTGGTTTCCGATCAATACAATTATAGCATGAACAATAGACAATTATCATGAACAAGGAAATACAATAATAACCATTTTATTATTGCCTCTAGGGCATATTTCCAACAGTCTCCCACTTGCACTAGAGTCAATAATCTAGTTCACATCACTATGTGATTGTAATGAATCGACACCCATGGGGTTTGATCATATCTCACTTGTGAGAGAGGTTATTAGTCAACGGACCTGAACCTTTCAGATCCGTGTGTGTTCTGCAAATCTCTATGTCATCTCCTAGATGCGCCTACCACGCTCTATTTGGAGCTATTCCAAATAACTGTT
Source organism: Triticum dicoccoides (assembly GCF_002162155.2). Classification (NCBI taxonomy): domain Eukaryota; kingdom Viridiplantae; phylum Streptophyta; class Magnoliopsida; order Poales; family Poaceae; genus Triticum; species Triticum dicoccoides. The sequence goes on along the minus strand of NC_041383.1, from coordinate 244,394,536 downwards.
CTACTATACTAATCTGGTTTACTACTCAGAATCATCCGGATTAGTGTCAAAGTTTGCATCGGCGTAACCCTTTACGACGAACTCTTTTACCACCTCCATAATTGAGAAAATTCCTTAGTCCACTAGTTACTAAGGAAATGTTTAACCGCTGTCTTGTGATCCATTCCTGGATCACTCTTGTACCCCTTGACTGACTCATGGCAACGCACACTTCCGGTGCGGTACACAACATAGCATACTATAGAGCCTACGTCTGAAGCATAGGGGACGACCTTCGTCCTTTCTCTCTCTTCTGCCGTGGTCATGTCTTGAGTCTTACTCAATACTCACACCATATAACACAGCCAAGAACTCCTTCTTTGCTGATCTATTTTGAACTCCTTCAAAATCTTGTCACGGTATGTATTCATTTGAAAGTACTATTAAGCGTTTTGATCTATCCTTATAGATCTTGATGTTCAATGTTCAAGTAGCTTAATCCAGGTTTTCCATTGAAAAACACTTTTCAAATAACCCTATATGCTTTCCAGAAATTCTACATCATTTCCGATCAACAATATGTCAACAACATATACTCATCAGAAATGCTATAGTGCTCCCACTCACTTCTTTGGAAATACAAGTTTCTCATAAACTTTGTATAAACCCAAAATCTTTGATCATCTCATCAAAGCATATATTCCAACTCCGAGATGCTTACTCCAGTCCTTAGAAGGATTGCTGGAGCTTTGCATACTTGTTAGCATCTTTCAGGATTGAGAAAACCTTCTAGTTGTATCACATACAACCTTTCCTCAAGAATATCGTCGAGGAAACAATGTTTTGACTGTTGGAAATATGCCCTAGAGGCAATAATAAATTAGTTATTATTATATTTCCTTGTTCATGATAATCGTTTATTATCCATGGTATAATTGTATTGATAGGAAACTCAGATGCATGTGTGGGTACATAGACAACACCATGTCCTTAGTAAGCCTCTAGTTGACTAGCTCGTTGATCAATAGATGGTTACGGTTTCCTGACCATGGACATTGGATGTCGTTGAACACGGGATCACATCATTAGGAGAGTGATGTGATGGACAAGCCCAATCCTAAGCCTAGCACAAAGATCGTGTAGTTCGTATGCTAGAGCTTTTCTAATGTCAAGTATCATTTCCTTGGACCATGAGATTGTGCAACTCCTGGATACCGTAGGAATGCTTTGGGTGTACCAAACGTCACAACGTAACTGGGTGGCTATAAAGGTGCACTACAGGTATCTCTGAAAGTGTCTGTTGGGTTAGCACGAATCGAGACTGGGATTTGTCACTCCGGTTGACGGAGAGGTATCTCTGGGCCCACTCGGTAGGACATCATCATAATGTGCACAATGTGACCAAGGGGTTGATCACGGGATGATGTGTTATGGAACAAGTAAAGAGACTTGCCGATAACGAGATTGAACAAGGTATCGGCATACCGACGATCGAACCTCGGGCAAGTACAATACCGCTAGACAAAGGGAATTGTGTACGGGATTGATTGAGTCCTCGACATCGTGGTTCATCCGATGAGATCACCGTGGAATATGTGGGAGCCAACATGGGTATCCAGATCCCACTGTTGGTTATTGACCAGAGAACGTCTCGGTCATGTCTCCATGGTTCCCGAACCCGTAGGGTCTACACACTTAAGGTTCGATGACGCTAGGGTTATAGGGAATAAATATACGTGGTTACCGAATGTTGTTCGGAGTCCCGGATGAGATCTCGGAAGTTAGGAGGAGTTCCGGAATGGTCCGGAGGTAAAGATTTATATATGGGAAGTCCTGTTTTGGTCACCGGAAAAGTTTCGGGTGTTATCAGTAATGTACCGGGACCATCGGGAGGGTCCCGGGGGTCGACCAAGTGGGGCCACCGGCCCCAGAGGGCTGCACGGGCCAAGTGTGGGAGGGTACCAGCCCCACGTGGCCTGGTGCCCCCCCCCCCCACAAGGGCCCAAGGCGCCTAGGGTTTGGGGAGGGGGCGCCCCACCTTGCTTGGGGGGCAAGTTTCCCCTCTTCCCCCCCTTGGCCGCCACCCTAGATGGGTTTGGGGCTGCCGCACCCCTTGGGGTGGGAACCCTAGAGGGGGCGCACCCCTATCCCCTATATATACTTGAGGTTTTGGGGCTGCCATACATAAGAGTTTCCACCTCTCCCTGGCGCAGCACTACCTCTCTTTCTCCTTGTCTCTCGCGGTGCTTGGCGAAGCCCTGCTGGATTACCACGCTCCTCCATCACCACCAAGCCGTTGTGCTGCTGCTGGATGGAGTCTTCCTTAACCTCTTTGAGGGAGTCCCAGATTAGGGGGTGTCCGGATAGCTGGACTACCATCATCGACCGAACTATCATCGGCCGGACTATCATCATCGACCGGACTCCAAGACTATGAAGATACAAGATTGAAGACTTCGTCTCGTGTCCGGATGGGACTTTCCTTGGCGTGGAAGGAAAGCTTGGCGATACGGATACGTAGATCTCCTACCATTGTAACCGACTCTATGTAACCCTAGCCCTCTCCGGTGTCTATATAAACCGGATGGCTCTAGTCCGTAGGACAACAACAACCATTACAATCATACCATAGGCTAGCTTCTAGGGTTTAGCCTCCTTGATCTCGTGGTAGATCCACTCTTGTAAACATCCACAATATCAATATCAATCAAGCAGGACGTAGGGTTTTACCTCCATCAAGAGGGCCCGAACCTGGGTAAAACATCGTGTCCCTTGTCTCCTGTTACCATCCGCCTAGACGCACAGTTCGGGACCCCCTACCCGAGATCCGCCGGTTTTGACACCGACATTGGTGCTTTCATTGAGAGTTCCTCTGTGCCGTGACCGATAGGAAGGATGCCTCTTCCCGTCTTCAAGGACGGCATCTTTGCCGATGGAGCCTTGGTCGCCGGCCAAACTATCCGTCTAGGAGGTTTTCTTATGACCGCCTGTCCGGCCACCGCTTCAACGATGACCTCTCGTGTCATCGAGAGCAATCTTCACGTCAACTCGGAATTCGCCTAGCAGTTAGATCCAGCAGAGCTCTCATATATAAACGAACTCTTGGATCGGATCGCCGCCCTGGGAGTCGCTATAGACTACAATCGGATCGGGCTTAAAACCGATCTGAGAGAGATTAACTCTCCCCAGGTTACCCACCACGTCACGGTGGTAGAGGAACATCGCGACGATCCTTCTCCCATATTGAAAACTAGTCGTGTCCGGGCTACCGAACCCTCCATGCTAGATTCCCGCGGAGGAGCGGATTCCGATCAAGCACTGAACATAAAGTCAGGCATCGGACCGGACTCGTTGGACAACGTTCCACTTTCCAAGCTTCCAAATTCGGAAACTTCTCGGCCCTTGAGCCTCGAGATGGGCAGGGTCCCGGACTCAGTTAGGCCCGCCCGTCCAGATATATGCGATCTATCTCTAATCCGGCAAGAGCCAGCCGAAACAGTACATCATTACTGGGCCAGATTCCTCCTGGTCATGGACTGGATAAAGGACTGCCGAGAGGAAAACGCAATCTCGATCTTTTGCACCAATTGCACGGACAGGGGAATCTTGAACGCCGTCAGCCATCGTGAAATCACACGTTTTGCCGACTTGGCATCCATAGTGCGAAAGTACTGTGCCATAGAAAGTTTCCGGAAAACCAAAGATAGGTTTTGGGATAATCCGGCCCCGAACATAGCCCCAGTCCGCAACAAAAGGGTGCATTACACTCAGGCACCAAGTACAAGAACCAAAAAACAGAAGCCCCTTAAAGGGAACGGAACCGTACTGGAGGGATGGCTCAGCAAACCCTGTACAATTCACAGTACCAAGGGCGCCACCCCAACACATAGCCTTCGTGCATGTTGGATATTACGACAGGTGGCCAAAAGTGGCGAGGAGCTTCTAGCCCCGCGAAACAACACCAACAATACCGGTACGGTATCAACAGTCTTCGAGACTTTTGCATCAAACAATATGCGGAAACGAACGATCCACAGCCTTGCCGAAGTCTACCAAGTAGCAACAACAAATCCTTGGAGCGACGCGGCCATCACCTTCAACGCCAGCGATGAACCTAAATTCCGAACAACCCGAGCACCAGCCGCATTGGTCCTCAGTCCAATAGTGGACGGCTTTCGACTTACCAAGGTACTCATGGATGGCGGCGGCGGATTGAACCTCATTTACGAGTAAACTCTTCAAAAAATGGAAATAGACTGGAGCCGCATTGAGCGAAGCAGCACAACCTTCAGAGGAATAATCCCTAGCCGGGAAGCACGCTGCACCAGAAAAATCACACTCGATGTGGTGTTCGGCTCGCCGGACAATTACAGGTCCGAAGAAATCACGTTCCAAGTGGCCCCGCTCAGCAGCGGATACCACGCTATATTAGGACGAGAGGCGTTCACAATTTTCCAAGTCGTACCCCATTACGGGTACATGAAGCTCAAAATTCCTGGGCCCGGCGGGATAATCACTCTCGTTAGTGATCCGGACATAGCACTCCGCGCCGAAAACAAAACAGCCGCATTAGCCCTGGAGGCACTATCCGAAGCCCTAGCGGCAGAGGAACTCGCCGCGCTGCGCGCTACGGTGCACAGAGACGACGTGATACTCGATAAGAGATCCAAGTCCACCTCCTTTAAACCAGCGGATGAAATTATAAAATTCCAAGTCCACCCAACGGACCCGACAAAGACGGCCTCCATCAGGGCACAGTTGAACCCTGATGTAGACGCCGCGCTGCGAGAATTCCTTCGGGAAAATTGGGACATTTTCGCCTGGCATCCTTCAGATATGCCAGGAATCCCTCGCAGGCTGGCAGAGCATAGCCTAAACATCCTAAAAGGGTTCAAGCCAGTCAAACAAGCTCTTCGACGATTTTCCGAACCCAAAAGACAGGCAATGGGAGAAGAACTAGCCAAACTATTGGAAGCCGGATTCATCACAGACATCAAACATCCGGATTGGCTAGCAAACCTGGTAATGGTACCAAAGAAGGACAGATCATGGCGCCTATGTGTCGATTTCAAAGACCTAAATAAAGCCTGCCCAAAGGATCCCTTCCCCCTCCCCCGCATCGACCAAATCATTGATGCCACTGCAGGGCACGATTCATTGTGCTTCCTGGACGCGTACTCTGGCTATCATCAAATCAAGATGGCAGAAGCGGATCAAGCCGCAACGGCGTTCATTACTCCATATGGACCATTCTGCTTCAACACGATGCCCTTCGGACTTAAAAACACCGGCGCAACATATCAGTGCATGATTCAGACATGTCTGGCTACCCAGATCGGCAAAACAGTAGAGGCATACGTAGTCGTCAAAACCGAACACGTCGAAACTCTAGTAGACAACTTGAGGGTCACATTCGACAACCTCCAAGCATATGACATCAAGCTAAATCCGGAAAAATGCGTTTTCGGCGTACCAGCCGAAAAGCTCTTGGGCTTCATTGTATCCGGTAGAGGAATTGAAGCAAATCCGGCCAAAATCCGAGCCCTATCGCAGTTGGATATTCCAAAAAACCTCAAACAGATCCAGAAATTGACTGGATGCGTGGCGGCTCTCAGCCGCTTTATCTCCCGCCTAGGAGAAAAGGCATTGCCCCTCTATCGCCTCCTCAGGCACACCGAACACTTCGAGTGGACGGATGCTGCCACTGCCGGACTCGAAGAAATAAAGGCCATATTGGCAACGAATCCGGTCCTAGCTGCGCCCAACCTGGGTGAACCTATGTTGTTATACATCGCGGCAACACATCAAGTAGTAAGCGCGGTGCTCGTCGTAGAACGAGAGATAGAAGGGCATAAATTCCCTCTTCAAAAACCAGTGTACTACGTATCCACTGTTTTTAACCCCCTGCAAGTCCCGTTACCCACACTATCAAAAGATAGCGTATGCGGTGTTCATGGCATCCGGGAAGCTTCGACACTACTTTCAAGAGTGTTCGATAACAGTGGCCTCCGAAGTACCCCCTAAATGACATTATAAATAACCGCAACGCAACGGGCAGGATTGCAAAATGGGCCACTGAGCTCTTACCATTCTACATAACTTACAAACCCCGGCGAGCTATAAAGTCGCAAGTTTTGGCTGACTTTGTCGCTGAGTGGACTGAAGCCGAACTCCCTAAAGAGTACGGCGCATACTCCAATTGGATTATGCATTTCGAGGGCTCCAAAATGTTGGCCGGATTGGGGGCTGGCATCGTACTAACGTCCCCAACCGGGGACAGAGTCCAATACGTACTTCAGATAATGTACACGGACTCCAACAACGCAGCCGAATACGAGGCTCTCTTACATGGCCTCCGGATGGCAATCTCCATGGGCATCCAACGCCTAGAGGTGCGCGGGGACTCAAACCTCTCAATATCCCAAGTAAATGGAGACTTTGACGCCAAGGATCCAAAAATGGCAGCCTATCGCAACGCCGTCCTTAAAATGTCAGCTCGGTTCGAAAGAGTTGAATTCTACCACGTAGCCAGAGATAATAACCAAGCGGCCGACGTATTGGCACACATTGGCGCAAAACGTGACGCGGTCCCTCCAAATATCTTCCGGGAACGGCTGTTCAAGCCATCCGTACTATGGGAAGAGGAGTCCGGAAATAACAAACCGGAGGCAGCCGCAGAACAATCTGACATAACCGGCGATCCAGCCGATGAAACAACACCCTCAGCTCACGACATAATGTCAGTAATCACCCCATGGACAGAGCCCTTCCTAGCCTACTTGCTTAGGCAGGAACTCCCTGAAGACCATAATGAGGCCCGCTGCGTAGTCCGGCGATCTAAAGCCTACAAGGTCGATGAGGGAGAACTCTATAAGAAAAGCACAACCGGAGTCCTTCAAAGGTGTATCTCCGAAGAGGAAGGGCGAGACCTTCTGGCTGAAGTTCACGCCGGACTAGGCGGACACCACGCCGCAGCCCGGGCCCTTGTAGGAAAGGCATTCCGTACAGGATTTTATTGGCCGACGGCCCGGGCAGATGCTCAGGACTTAGTCCGAAGATGCGTCGGTTGTCAGCTCTTTGCTAATCAGAGCCACATGCCACCCACCGCCCTCAAAACTATACCCATTACCTGGCCGTTCGCGGTCTGGGGGCTTGACATGGTTGGACCGCTTAAAGGAGGAACCCACAAGCAAAGGTACCTATTGGTCATGGTGGATAAATTCACCAAATGGATAGAGGCCAAGCCAGTTAAAACGGCAGAGTCTGGACCAGTGATAGACTTTATATCTGGGGTAGTACACCGTTATGGTGTCCCCCACAGCATCATCACCGATAACGGCACAAACTTCACGGCCGATGAGGTTAAATCATGGTGCAAAAATATGGGCATCAAGCTCGATTACACTTCAGTCTATCATCCTCAAACCAACGGTCAAGTGGAACGAGCAAATGGTCTAATAATGAGTGGCATCAAACCCAAACTAGTGCGGTCCCTTACGAAATCTGACACGCACTGGGTAGAGGAGCTTGACTCCGTACTCTGGGGGCTGCGAACAATGCCTAACCGTACTTCCAGATTCACACCATTTTTTATGGTATACGGCGCAGAAGCAGTTTTGCCCTGCGACATAATTCATGACTCACCTCGAGTGCGCATGTACGAAGAAAGAGAAGCCGAGTTGGATTGGCAGGACAGCTTGAACACATTGGAGGAAGAACGCGACGTCGCCAAGGCTCGTTCCGCATTTTATCAGCACCAGGCTCGAAGATACCAAAGCAGAGAAGTACGGGCCAAGACTTACAACGTTGGCGAACTGGTTCTACGCCTGCCGGACAAGAAAAAGGACAAGCTCAAGCCCAAATGGGAAGGCCCCTTCATCATCGATAAATTCTTGACCGGCGGAGCGTACCGTCTACGAAATACGTCGGATAACCGACTCGAGCCGAACCCATGGAACGCAGCCCGCCTCCGAAGATTCTATGCCTAGCGCCGGACTAAGAGTTCGTCCCTTTCCCCCCGTCCAATTTTTTTTTACTTCAGCTGCCTTTTGTTTATCTTTTTCTTCTCAACCCTATTCATCAAAGCCTTAAAAGGCCTACTTGTGCATCGTTCGTGCGCAATTGATGTGCTATCTGCACTCATTATACCTGGGGGCTTCTTTACCAGAAGCTTAATTATAAGGGCTTCATGCCCAGCACATGTGTCAAGCCTCCACATGTACCTTTTATTCACCATTATATGCATCGATATGACTTAAGTTTTGGCCAAGCTGGGTTGCCTGGCTCCTGTGCTTACCCCTACGTTCCCGATTGTTCGGCTAGGAGGTAAAGGGAGCACCTCTGCGATTGTTACTGCTGGGTCAGCCGGATGTGTACCTCAGACTGGGTGAAGCCGAAAGCTAGCGTTCTTAAGGGAATATTCGGTCGGTGACTTAAAAGATGATTTTTTATCCACTTATTTATCTGCCCCCAGATGTTTTTCTGCTTTTTTCGCAGTCTGGACATGCACTTTAGGGCATGCCACCCCCAGAGGAAAGGAACCCTTAACGGAACTATTCTCCCTGGAAGATGTTTCTTACTACCCATGTAATATAACATAACTAGTTGGGCACTTGTCTGATAAAGCACTAATGACCCCTACGCCTGGTCTCCATGCATACCCCGGTTGTTTCATAACCGAGAAGGTATTCGGACACACTCCGGACTCTAGGGTCCCGAGGTCGAAGCGAAAAGGTCAGCAAAGACAAACGATCTACAATCCGGCTAGAAGGCATTTTATATGTCATTTTATAATACATTGTCAAATCGACTGATTGTATTCTTCCTCAATCCCGTCTAACAGGTTGTCTAATTTACAGTCCTGTTGGGAAAATTTAGTGGTCAACTCTACTTGGCCGTATACTAAACTCACAGGGATCTCCTTCCCATCGGGCCCCACAGGTCCGACTTCGGCCATGTGGTTGGGATCCGCCTTCTTGTACCGCGTCTTTACATGGCCCAGGCCTCCCTGGCACCTTGGCGGCAGGCCGAAATCTTCCATAAATGGAAGCACTGCCGCACTCCCTGAAGCTTCTCCGCAAGCTCCCCAAGACCCTCGGGTAAGGAGAAGGCTGGCCATAAAGCCTGGATGACGCCGCTCATTGCCTGCCGAACTCGTTCGATCAGTTGCAACAATTCGGGAAGTTGATCACCCGTTGATACGGGCATCTCCTCCGCAGGGCGACCTGTGAGCATACCTGCAGACATATCCTGTCAAATCGACTTCCTCGCCGAACTCTTCTTTTTAAAGGAGTTCGCTCAAGCACTTACTATAGATGCCGCGACGAAGCCGCTGATTCTCCTTAACGGAGCCCGACAGCTCGGCCCAAACGCCTTTCAGCTCTTCTCCAAGCTGGGCATGGGCATCCTGGAGCTTGTTCCTTTCATGCTGCACCTTATGCAGCACCCTCTCGCCGGCCTTTAGTTGGCGCAGAAGTTCTTGCTTGTCCGGATCTTGTCCGGCAGCACCTGCAACATCATTTTTTAGACTTGCGCAAAGGCCAAACGCTACTTATCTTTCTAAAATAATGCGTTACCAGGAGAGTTCCCTGTGTTTCCTCCTGCGCCAGAGAGTGCGGCCTCAAGTTGGGCCTTGCACTCCTGCAGCTCCTGAGACAGTTGGGTATTCTTCTCGGTAAGATCCTACATTTCATATGATCCTTAAATCAGTTAATATAACTACTTTAAGTCTCGGGGGCTACTGGCATATACAACTATTAAATTCTCTTACCCGCATGTCTTTTACATACTGCTCCGTGGCTCTGGTAAAACCATCTTGAGCAGCACGAAGGTGCACGTCTCCCGTGTTAAAGGCATTCAACGCCTCGGGGGAGAAGCACGCGTCACGAAATACTGTCCGGCGGCGCCTGTGATTCATGGCACTCTCCACCTCAGACTTGGTGGCGGACAGTCAATCGGCATCCTCCGTCGGAGGAACGTCCGGCTTGCGCCTTGCACTCGCCTCCCCCTCCAGACCAGGTGCTGGAGCCTGGCTGGTAGAGGTTGGATTGGCAACCTCCACGCCCGCAGTCCGGCGGGCGCCTTTTTCCCTACAAAATTCATGAGCACTCAAACACTTCCTAGGAACATAGCTCTAAATAATGAATTGTGAGCTACACCTTTGCGGCAAAGTTTTAGTCTGCGCCGCGCTCCTCTTCGGCCTACTGGTCCGGACTGGCCTTTGTTGGTCAGCCACCGCGGGCTCGGCTTCTCGCCCTAGGGGCGCCTCCTGCACGGCGCCATCATATACGGTGGTCAGAAATAAGCAAGGAAGGAATGACGGTGTCAGGACTTCAGTCGCAATCACCTGGGAAGCCGGATATAGTCCGGGATAGTCGGCCGTGATGGCGACTAAAGCATTGTCCATGCTGAGCTGGTGGAACACCCCGTCGATTAGCTCCACCTTTATGACCGGATCCTCTTTGGAGGCCGGATCCCGGGATCTCTCTGGATCCTCGGGTTGCGGAGCTGGACTTAGCATGTCCTCCACGATTCGGCGCAGTTCCTGCGTCGAAAGAAGAACACAATATAAGAAACTTAAGTTTCAAAAAGCATGGGTCGGGCACGAAGAGTGTTCGCTTACCCAAGGCCGGGGATTATTCATGGAGAACCCATTTAACGGGTTCGTCCGAAGGAAATCCTCCTTCTCCCCCTTATATAGGCCGGACAGGATCATCACCAGGTCTTCGACCGAATCCGGCCCTTTACGGCCATGACGGGTGGCATCGTCCTCCCCGTTGAAATCCCACATGGGGTGGCCCCTGTATTGTAGTGGCTGCACCCCCCGCATAATGCATGTTGCCATGACTCCAATCATGGTCAACCCGGAATGGGCCAGTAACCTTATTCGGCCCATCAAATAATGGACGCTCTTGTCTTCCTCCAGTTGGGGGCTCCGCGGACGCCAACTAAGGCGTTTCTTCAGAGGAGCATTGCTGAACTCCGGGAGGCCGATCCGAACAGGGTCCGGCAGCGGAGCGTCTTCTATATAAAACCATCCCGAAGGCCAGTCTTCGGACGCCTTCTTAGGGGTTCCGGATGGATATCCGGTCCCGGCAATACGCCATATTTCGGCGCCGCCCACTTGATATATGGACCCCTCGTGAGAGCGGGGTACAAGGCAGAACAACCTCTTCCACAGCGTGAAATGGGGCTCGACGCCCAGGAATAGCTCGCAAAGAGCTACGTAACCCGCAATATGCAGGATTGAGGCGGGCGTGAGGTGATGAAGCTGGAGTCCGTAGAACTCCAGGAGCCCGCAGAGGAATGGATGTACAGGAAATCCGAGCCCCCTTATCAGATAGGGGACGAAGCATACCCGCTCCCCTTTGTTGGGACTTGGGGTAACCTCCGCTTGCTTTCCACCTTTGTAGGTGGCCAGCCCGGCTCGAACCGGAACCATGAAGGCCGGAGGGAGATATCCCCCCGCTTGGAGCTTCACCAGCTCGTTGTGCGGAACAGAGCATCTCCTCCAATCTCCTGGCAAAGGGCTGGGAGCGCGAGAAGAGGAGCCGCGTTGACGGTCCATGATGGAATGGATTCTTGGTCGAAAGCGCTCCGATGAGTATTTGCGGGAGGAAGATGGTGATTTGGATCTGGATTCTTGCCTCCCTTATAGGCAGATTATTCGCACAACTAGGGGGTAAAACATAAAAGACACCCTGGCTTTTTACATTCGCGCGGCGCGTGGAAGAAAGCCATTATTGGGCGTGGAAGCCAAGACGCGCAACATTGATGAGGAAGCCGGACACTGTTCGGCAGGTACGTAGAACTTGAAGGAGAACCCGCCTTGCAACGCCGAAGACTACACATACGCTGGACTTATCGTCATTGAAGCCTGGTTCGGGGGCTACTGAGGGAGTCCCGGATTAGGGGGTGTCCGGATAGCCGGACTACCATCATCGGCCGAACTATCATCGGCCGGACTATCATCATCGACCGGACTCCAAGACTATGAAGATACAAGATTGAAGACTTCGTCCCGTGTCCGGATGGGACTTTCCTTGGCGTGGAAGGCAAGCTTGGCGATACGGATACGTAGATCTCCTACCATTGTAACCGACTCTATGTAAACCTAGCCCTCTCCGGTGTCTATATAAACTGGATGGCTCTAGTCCGTAGGACAACAACAACCATTACAATCATACCATAGGCTAGCTTCTAGGGTTTAGCCTCCTTGATCTCATGGTAGATCCACTCTTGTAAACATCCACAATATCAATATCAATCAAGCAGGACGTAGGGTTTTACCTCCATCAAGAGGGCCCGAACCTGGGTAAAACATCATGTCCCTTGTCTCATGTTACCATCCGCCTAGACGCACAGTTCGGGACCCCCTACCCGAGATCCGCCGGTTTTGACACCGACACTCTCCCTCTCTCCTTGCTGGATCAAGGCATGGGAGACGTCACCGGGCTGCACGTGTGTTGAACGCGGAGGTGTCATCCGTTCGGCACTAGGATCTCCGGTGATTTGGATCATGACGAGTACGACTCCCTCAACCCCGTTATCTTGACCGCTTCCGCTTAGCGATCTACAAGGGTATGTAGATGCACTCCCCTCTCTCTCGTTGCTAGTCTCTCCCTAGATAGATCTTGGTGACTCGTAGGAAAATTTTGAATTTCTGCTACGTTCCCCAACATTGACATCCTATCTGCAAGATTTCATAAATCATTCAGTAACTGCTAATATAATTCCAACAGACTCTTTAGCATCGCTACGAGTGAGAAAGTCTCATCGCAGTCAACTCCTTGAACTTGTCGGAAAACATCTTAACGACAAGTCGAGCTTTCTTAATGGTGACACATACCATCATTGTCCGTCTTCCTTTTAAAATCCATCTGTACTCAACAGCCTTCCGACCATCGAGTAGTTCTTCCAAAGTCCACACTTTGTTTTCATACATGGATCCTCTCTCGGATCTTATGGCCTCGAGCCATTCATCGGAATCTGGGCCCACCATCGCTTCTCCATAGCTCGTAGGTTCATTGTTGTCTAGCAACATGACCTTCAAGACATGATTACTGTACCACTCTGAAGTAGTACGCATCCTTGTCACCCTACGAGCAGTGACTTGATCCGAAGCTTCATGATCACTATCATAAGCTTCTACTTCAATTGGTGCAGGCGTCACAGGAACAACTTCCTGTGCCCTGCTACACACTAGTTGTAGTGACGGTTCAATAACCATATCAAGTCTCCACCATCCTCCCACTCAATTCTTCCGAGAGAAACTTTTCCTCGAGAAAGGACCCATTTCTAGAAACAATCTTTTGCTTCCGGATCTGAAATAGGAGGTATACCCAACTGTTTTGGGTGTCCTATGAAGATGTATTTATCTGCTTGGGGATCGAGCTTATCAGCATGAAACTTTTTCACATAAGCATCGCAGCCCCAAACTTTTAAGAAATGACAGCTTAGGTTTCTCTAAACCATAGTTCACACGGTGTCATCTCAACGGAATTACATGGTGCCCTATTTAAAGTGAATGTGGTTGTCTCTAATGCCTAACCCATAAACGGTAGTGGTAATTCAATAAGAGACATCATGGTATGCCCCATATCCAATAGGGTGCATCTATGATGTTCGGACACACCATCACACTATGGTGTTCCAGGCGGTATTAGTTGGGAAACAATTTCCACAATGTCTTAATTGTGTACCAAACTCGCAACTCAGATATTCATCTCTATGATCATATCATAGACATTTTATCTTATTGTCACGACGATCTTCACCTTCACTCTGAAATTACTTGAACCTTTCAATAATTCAGACTCGTGTTTCATCAAGTAAATATACTTAGCATCTACTCAAATCATCTGTGAAGTAAGAACATAACGATATCCACCGCGTGCCTCAGCACTCATTGGACAACACACATCAAAATGTATTACTTCCAACAAGTTGCTTTCTTGTTCCATCTTACTGAAAAACGAGGCTTTCAGTCATCTTGCCCATGTGGTATGATTTGCATGTCTCAAGTGATTCAAAATCAAGTGAGTCCAAACGATCCATCTGTATGGAGTTTCTCCATGCGTACATACCAATAGACATGGTTCCCATGTCTCAAACTTTTCAAAAACGAGTGAGTCCAAAGATCCATCAACATGGAGCTTCTTCATGCGTTTTCTACCAATATGACTCAAATGGCAGTGCCACAAGCAAGTGGTACTATCATTACTATCTTATATCTTTTGGCATGAACATGTGTATCACTACGATCGAGATTCAATAAACCATTCATTTTAGGTGCAAGACCATTGAAGGTATTATTCAAATAAATAGAGTAACCATTATTCTCCTTAAATGAATAACCTATTACGATAGACATAATCCAATCATGTCTATGCTCAACGCAAACACCAAATAACAATTATTCAGGTTTAACACCGATCCCGATGGTAGAGGGAGCGTGCGATGTTTGATCACATCAACCTTGGAAATACTTCCAACACATATCGTCACCTCACCTTTAGCTAGTCTCCGTTTATTTCGTAACCTTTTATTTCGAGTTACTAACACTTAGCAACCGAACCGGTATCTTAATACCCTGGTGCTACTAGGAGTACTAGTAAAGTACACATTTAATACAATGTATATCCAATATACTTCTATCAACCCTGCCAGCCTTCTCATCTACCAAGTATCTAGGGTAGTTATGCTTCAGTGACCGTTCCCTCATTACAGAAGCACTTAGTCTCGGGTTTGGGTTCAACCTTGGGTTTCTTCACTAGAGCAGCAACTAATTTTCCATTTCATGAAGTATCCCTCCTTGCCCTTCTTGAAACTAGTGGTTTCACTAACCATCAACAATTGATGCTCCTTCTTGATTTCTACTTTCGTGGTGTCAAACATCGTGAATATTTCAAGGATCATCATATCTATCCCTGATATGTTATAGTTCATCATGAAGCTCTATCAGCTTGGTGGCAATGACTTTGGAGAAACATCACTATCTTATCCGGAAGATTAACTCCCACTCGATTCAAGTGATTGTTGTACTCACACAATCTGAGCACAAGCTCAACGATTGAGCTTTTCTCCCTTAGTTTGCAGGCTAAGAAACTCGTCGGAGGTCTTATACCTCTTGACGTGGGCACGAGCCTGAAATCCCAATTTCAGCCCTCGAAACAACTCATATGTTCCGCGACATTTCGAAATCGTCTTCGGTGCCTCAATTCTAAACCGTTTAACATTACTAAACTATCACGTAGTTATCAAAACGTGTATGTCAGATGTTCGCAACATCCACAGACGACGTTCGAGGTTCAGCACACCGAGTGGTGCATTAAGGACATAAGCCTTCTACGCAGCAATGAGGACAATCCTTAGTTTACGGACCCAGTCCGCATAATTGCTACTATCAACTTTCAACTAAATTTTCTCCAGGAACATATCTAAAATAGTAGAACTAAAGTGCGAGCTACGACATAATTTGCAAAAACCTTTTGACTATGTTCAGGATAATTAAGTTCATCTTATGAACTCCCACTCAGATAGACATCCCTCTAGTCATCTAAGTGATACATGATCCGAGTCAACTAGGTCGTGTCCAATCATCACGTGAGACGGACTAGTCATCATCGGTGAGGGAGTCCTGGATTAGGGGGTGTCCACATGGCTGGACTATGACCTTTGGCCGGACTCCCAGACTATGAAGATACAAGATTGAAGACTTTGTCCCGTGTCCGGATAGGACTTTCCTTGGCGTGGAACGCAAGCTTGGTGATATGATATGAAGATCTCCTCCCATTGTAACCGACTCGGTGTAACCCTAGCCCTCTCCGGTGTCTATATAAACCGGAGAGTTTTAGTCCATAGGACGAACAACAATCATACCATAGGCTAGCTTCTAGGGTTTAGCCTCTCTGATCTCGTGGTAGATCAACTCTTGTACTACCCGTATCATCAATATTAATCAAGCAGGAGTAGGGTTTTACCTCCATCGAGAGGGCCCGAACCTGGGTAAAAACATCGTGTCCCTTGTCTCATGTTACCATCCGCCTAGATGCACAGTTCGGGACCCCCTACCCGAGATCCGCCATTTTTGACACCGACATTGGTGCTTTCATTGAGAGTTCCTCTATGTCGTCACCGTCAGGAAGGATGCCGCACCCCGTATTTAAAGACGGCGCAGTTGCCAAAGGAGCTTTGGTTCTCGGCCAAACTCTCCTGCTAGGCAGTTTTTTGATGACCGCCTGTTCGGCCGCCGCGCTGACGATGACCTCTCGGGCCACCGAAAGCAATCTCCAGATCAGCTCGGAACTTGCCGAGCAGTTAGATCCGATGGAGCTCTCTTCCCTAAACGAGCTCTTGGATCGCATCGCCTCCCTGGGAGTCGCTATAGATTACGGCCCGATTGGGCTTAAACCCGATTAGAGAGAGATCGACTCTCCCCAGGTCACCCACCACGTTGAAGTAGTGGAAGAACAATGCGGTGAATCTTCGCCCATCCTGAGGACCACATGTGTCCGGATTCCCGACCCCTCCAAGCCGGACATCCGCGGAGGGGAGGATGTCGCCCAAGCCCTGAATCTAAAGTTAGACAGCAGGCCTGATTCATTGAATAACGTCCAAGAAGACAAGCTTCCGAATTTGGAAATTTCTTGGCCCCTGAGTCTTAGATCGGGCGAGGTTCTAGATTTAAATCCACCCGCCCACCCAAATATAAGGGATCTATCCCAAATACGGCAAGAGCCCGGGGAAACAATACACCACTACTGGGCCAGATTCCTCCTGGTTATGAACAGGATAAAGGACTGCCGTGAGAAGGACGCACTTTCATTCTTCTGTAACAACTGCACGGACATCGGAATCCTCAACGCCATAAGTCGCCGCGAAATTACATGTTTCGCTGACTTGACATCCATAGTACGAAAGTACTATGCAACAGAAAGCGTTCGAAAAACTGAAACAAAATTCTGGGACAATCCGACCCTGAATACAATCCCAGTCCGAAACAAAAGGGCGCATTATCGCCAAGCACCTGGGCCAAACAACAAAAAACAAAAACCCTCTATAGGGTATGGAACCGTAATGGAGGGATGGCTCAATGGACCTTGTAAAATTCATAGTTCAGGGGAAGTCACACCAACTCATAGCCTTAGAGCATGTTGGATACTCCAGCAGGTGGCCAGAAGTGGCAAGGAGCTTTTAACTCCAGAATCCGCAGAGCACCACCAAAGAAACGCCAGTACGGTGTCAACATTCTTCGAGACTTTTGCATCAAACAATGCAAGGAAGCGAACGCTCCGCAGCCTTACCGAAGTCTACCAAGTAGCAACAATAAACCCATGGAGTGACACGGCTATTACCTTTAATGCCAGTGACGAACCTAAATTCCGGACAGCCCGAGTACCAGCCGCACTGGTCCTCAGTCCGATAGTGGACGGCTTCCGGCTTACAAAGGTACTCATGGACGGCGGCAGCGGA
Source organism: Triticum dicoccoides (assembly GCF_002162155.2). NCBI lineage: Eukaryota > Viridiplantae > Streptophyta > Magnoliopsida > Poales > Poaceae > Triticum > Triticum dicoccoides. Next base: position 244,377,085 of record NC_041383.1, on the reverse strand, counting down.
CTGAACCTCATCTATGAGGAAACCCTGCGAAAAATGGAAATAGACTGGAGCCGCATTGAGCGAAGCAACACAAACTTTAGAGGAATAATCCCCAGCCGGGAAGCATGCTATTCATGGAAAATCACACTGGATGTGGTGTTCGGCATGCCGGATAATTACAGATCCGAGGAGGTCACATTTCAAGTGGCCCCGTTCAGCAGCGGATACCACGCTTTGTTAGGGCGAGAAGCATTCACAATTTTTCAAGCTATACCCCATTACGGGTACATGAAGCTCAAAATGCCCGGACCCAACAGAATCATCACTCTTGCTAGTGATCTGGACACAGCGCTCCGCGCCGAAAACAAGACAGTCGCACTGGCCCTCGAGGCATTGTCCGAAGCCCTAGCGGCCGAGGAACTAACTGTGTTGTGCTCCATGGTGGACAGGGATGACGTGATACTCGACAAAACATCCAAGTCCACCTCCTTCAAGCCGGCAGACAAAATAGTCAAATTCCAAGTCCATCCAACGGACACTACAAAAATGGCCTCCATCGGGGCACAACTAAACCCAGATGTAGACACCGCACTCAGAGAATTCCTACGAGAAAACTGGGACATTTTTTCCTGGCACCCTTCAGACATGCCAGGAATCCCATGCAGGCTGGCCGATCACAGTCTGAACATCCTAAAAGGATTCAAGCCCGTTAAGCAGACTCTTCGGCGTTTCTCCGAACCCAAGAGACAAGCCATGGGAGAGGAGCTAGCCAAACTACTGGAAGCCGGATTCATCAGAGATATAAAACATCCGGACTGGCTAGCAAACCTGGTGATGGTACCAAAGAAGGACAAATCCTGGCGCCTATGTGTCGATTTTAAATACCTAAATAAGGCCTACCCAAAGGATCCCTTCCCCCTCCCCCGCATTGATCAAATCATCGACGCCACTGCAGGACACGATTCATTGTGTTTCCTCGATGCATACTCTGGCTACCACCAGATCAAGATGGCAGAGTCAGACCAAGCCGCAACGGCATTCATCACCCCATACGGCCCGTTCTGCTTCAACACGATGCCCTTCGGGCTCAAAAACGCCGGCGCAACATATCAGCGCATGATTCAGACATGTCTGGCCAACCAGATCGGCAAAACAGTTGAAGCATACGTGGATGACGTGGTCGTCAAAACCAAACACGTCGAAACTCTAATAGACAACTTGAGGCTCACGTTCGAAAACCTCCGAACATATGACATTAGGCTCAACCCGGAAAAATGCGTTTTTGGCGTACCAGCCGGAAAGCTCTTGGGCTTCATTGTATCCGGTAGAGGAATTGAAGCAAACCCAGCCAAGATCCGAGCTCTGTCACAATTGGATATTCCAAAAGATCTCAAGCAAATACAAAAATTGACTGGATGCATGGCGGCTCTAAGCCGCTTCATCTCCCGCTTGGGTTAAAAGGCATTACCCCTTTACCGCCTCCTCCGGCGCACCGAACACTTTGAGTGGACGGATGCCGCCACGGCCGGACTCGAAGAAATAAAAGCCATACTGGCAACAAACCCTATCCTGGCCGCGCCAAACATCAGCGAACCAATGTTGTTATACATCGCGGCAACTCACCAAGTTGTAAGCGCAGTCCTCGTCGTCGAACGAGAAACGGACGGACACAAATTCCCTGTCCAAAAACTAGTGTACTACGTGTCCACTGTCCTCACTCCATGCAAGTCCCGGTACCCGCATTACCAAAAGATAGCATACGCAGTGTTCATGGCATCCCGGAAGCTACGACACTAATTTCAAGAGTTTTCGATAACAGTAGCCTCCAAAGTACCTCTTAACGACATCATAAACAACCGTGATGCAACAGGCCGGATTGCCAAATGGGCCATTGAGCTCCTCCCGTTCGACATAACATATAAGCCACGGCGAGCCATCAAGTCGCAAGCCTTGGCTGACTTTGTCGCGGAATGGACTGAAGCCGAACTCCCTAAAGAGTACGACACATATTCCAAGTGGACCATGCACTTTGACGGCTCCAAAATGCTGGCAGGTCTGGGGGCTGGCTTCGTCCTGACGTCCCCAACAGGAGATACAGTCCAATATGTACTCCAGATAATGTATACGGACTCCAACAATGCAGCCGAATACGAGGCCCTTCTTCATGGCCTCCGAATGGTAGTCTCCATGGGCATTCAACGCCTAGAGGTGCATGGGGATTCGAACCTCGCGATATCCCAAATAAACGGAGACTTTGACGCCAAAGATCCAAAAATGGCAGCTTACCGCAACACCGTCCTAAATATGTCAGTTCGGTTCAAAGGGCTGGAATTCCACCATATAGCCCAGGAAAATAATCAGGCAGCAGACGTCCTGGCACGCATCGGTGCAAAGCACGATGCAGTCCCCCCCCCCCCAACATTTTCCTGGAAAGGTTATTCAAGCCATCCGTACAGTGGGAAGGGGAATCCGGAATTAACAAACTGGACCAGGCCGCATCACCTGACCCAGAACACCATGACACAACGGAAGACTCCGTCAATGAAGTCACACCCTCAGCCCACGAAATAATGGCAGCAATCGCCCCGTGGACAGAACCATTCTTAGCCTACTTAACTAGGCAGGAACTTCCCGAGGACCAAAATGAGGCACGATGCATAGTGCGGCGATCTAAAGCCTATAAAGTCCATGAAGGAGAGCTTTATAAGAAAAGCACCACCGGAGTCCTTCAAAGGTGTATCTCCGAAGAGGAAGGGCTGAACCTTCTGGCGGAAATTCACGCTGGACTCGGCGGGCACCATGCCGCAGCCCGAGCCCTTGTAAGCAAGGCCTTTCGTACCGGATTCTATTGGCCGACGGCCCGGGCAGACGCTCAGGACTTAGTCCAGCGATGCGTTGGTTGCCAATTATTCGCTAATCAAAGCCACATGCCGCCTACCGCCCTACAAACCATACCCATAACCTGGCCTTTTGTGGTCTGGGGGCTTGACATGGTTGGACCCCTTAAAGGAGGATCCCACAAGCAAAAATACCTACTAGTCATGGTGGATAAATTCACCAAATGGATAGAGGCCAAGCCTGTAAAGACGGCAGAATCCGGACCGGTGATAGACTTCATATCCGGGGTTGTACACCGTTATGGCGTCCCCCACAGCATCATTACTGACAACGGCACAAACTTTACGGCCGACGAAGTTAAACTCTAGTGCAAAAACATGGGCATTAAGCTCGACAACGCTTCAGTCTACCACCCTCAAACCAACGGTCAAGTCAAGCGAGCCAACGATCTCATCATGAGCGGCATCAAACCCAGACTAGTGTGATCCCTCAAGGAATCTAACACGCACTGGGTAGAGGAGCTCGACTCCATACTCTGGGGGCTGCGGACCACGCCGAATCGCACTACCGGATTCACACCATTTTTTATGGTATACGGCGCAGAGGCAGTCCTGCCCTACGACATAATTCATGACTCACCTCGCGTGCACATGTACAAAGAAAGAGAAGCCGAGCTCGATCGGCAGGACAGCTTGGACGCATTGGAGGAGGAGCACGACATGGCAAAAGCTCGTTCCGCATTCTATCAACAGCAGGCTTGAAGATATCAAAGTAGAGAAGTATGGGCCAAAACTTATAACGTTGGCGAACTAGTTCTACGCCTGCCGAACAAGAAAAAGGACAAACTAAAGCCCAAATGGGAGGGTCCCTTCATAATCGACCAAGTCCTGACTGGTGGAGCGTACCGTCTGCGAAACGCATCGGACAACCGACTCGAGCCAAACCCATGGAACGCAGCACGCCTACGAAGATTCTACGCCTAGCACCGGACTCCGTGTTTGTCTCCTTCCTTTGTCCCTTTTCTTATTTTATTTTTTTCAAATTAGCTGCCTGGTATTTCTCTCCTTCCCCCTACCTTTTTCTCCCAAGCCCTTAGGGGCTTGCTTGCGCGTTGTTCGCACATACTTGACGCGCCACCCACGCTCATTATACCTGGGGGCTTCTTTATCAGAAGTTTATATAACGGGCCTCATGCCCAAAACATGTGTGACACTTCCGCATGAACCTTTTATACACCATTATATGCATCGATATGACTTAAGTTTTGGCCAAGATGGGTTGCCTGGCTCCTGTGCTTACCCCTACGTTCCCGTTTGTTCGGCTAGGTGGTAAAGGGAGCACCTTTGCGATTGTTACTGCCGGGTCAGCTGGATGTGTACCTCAGACTGGGTGAAGCCGAAAGCTAGCGTTCTTAAGGGAATATTTGGTCGGTGAACTAAAAGATGATTTTTCTTGTTTATTTATCTGCCCCCAGATGCGTTTCTGCTTTTTTCTCGCAGTTCGGACATGCACTTTAGGGCATGCCCCCAGGGAAAGGAACCCCTAACGGAACTATTCTCCCTGGAAGATGTTTCTTACTAACCATGTAATATAACATAACTAGTTGGGCACTTGTCTGCTAAAGCACTTATGACCCCTACGCCTGGTCTCCATGCATGCCCCGGTTCTTACATAACCGAGAGGGTATTCGGACACACTCCGGACTATCGGGTCCAGAGGTTGAAGCAAAAAGGTCCGCAATGACAAACGATCTACAATCCGGCTAGAAGGCATTTTACATGTCATTTTAAATTACATAGTCAATTTGACTCGGTATATTCTTCTTCAATACCATCCAACAGGCTGTCTAATTTACAGTCATGTTGAGAATACTTGGCAGCCAGCTCTACCTGGCCATACAGTAAACTGAAGGGGATCTCCTTTCCGTCAGGCCCCACAGGCCGACCTCAACCATGTGGTTCGGGTCAGCCTTCATGTACCGAGTCTTCACCATGGCCCAGGCCTCCCTGGCACCCTGACGGCAGGCCGATATCTTCCACAACTGGAAGCGCTGTCGCACTCCCTCCAGCTTCTCCGCAAGCTCTCCAAGGCCTTCGGGCATGGAGAGGGATGGCCACATAGCCTGGACGACGCATTGCATCGCCTGCCAAACTCGTTCGTGCAGTTGCAACAGCTCGGGAAGAAGGTCCCCCACTGAACCGGGCATCTCCTCCGCAGGACGACCTGTCAGCACATCTGCAGACATAGCTCTGTCAATCGACTTCCTCGTCGAACTCTTTTTTCGAAGATTCGCTTAAGCACTTACTAAAAATCCCGCGTCGAAGTCGCCGATTCTCCTTTACGAAATCAGACAGCTGAGCACGAACATCATTTAGTTCCTCGCCCAGCTGGGTATTGGCGTCTTGAAGCTTGTTCTTCTCTTGCCTCACCCTCGTCAGCACGCTCTCACCATCCTTTAACTGGCGTAGGAGTTGCTGCTTGTCCGGATTCACTCCAGCCCCATCTGCACTGTTATTGTCAGAATTGCACATATGCCACACTTCACAGCAGAATTATCTTTCGAAGCATACATTACCTGAAGGGGTCCCCTTGGCATTCTCTGAAGCGGCCAGTGCGGCCTCGAGTTGGTCCTTGCACTCTTCCAGCTCCTGGGACAGTTGTGTGTTCTTCTTTGAAAGATCATGTATAACATATGATCCTTAAATCAGTTATCTTAACTGTTTCAAGTCTCGGGGGCTACTGACATATATAACCATCAGATTTACTCACCCGTATGTCTTTCACATACTGCTCCGTGGCTTTGGCTAGACCATTTTGAGCGGCACGAAGATACGCATCTCCCATATTAAAGGCGTCGAACGCCTCTTGGGAAAAATATGCATCACGAAGAACAGCCCGGCGACGCCTGTGGTTCACGGCACTCTCCACCTCTGAATTGGTGGCAGATAGACCGTCCGCGTCCTCTGTCGGAGGAGCGTCTGGTGCGCCCCCGTGTTCGCCTCCGCTTCCGGACCCGGCCTTGAAGCCTGGCCGGTGGATATAGTCCGGCGGGCGCTCTTCCTCCTAAGGAGAGCATGGGCGTTAGTGTGACATGAGGGCATAAACCCTAGGCGTTAAAATTGCACACCGTACCGTTGCGCCAGAATCTCGATCCGTTCCGCACTTCTTTTTAGCCCACCTGGCTTCAATGGCCCTTGTTGGCTACCCACCACGGGCTCGGCCCTCCGCCTCAAGGATTTCCCCTGCAAAGCGAAAAAACTATTGGTTCACGGCAATCAAAATAAAGCATGAATAAATCCTCTTGAAAGTACAGGGACTTCGGTCTCGGTTACCTTTGAGGCCGGAAGTAGTCCGGGATAGTCGGCCGTAATGGCCACTAAGGTGTTGTCCTTACTCAATTGATGAAACACCCCGTCAATTAACTCCACACATAAGTCCGGGTCCTCTTGGGGAGTCCGGATTGAGGGACCATCCTGGGTCCTCGGGTTGTGGAGGAGGGCTGTTTATCTCCTTCACAGTCTGGCGCAGCTCCTGCATTAACGTCGCTAGACTAAGTACTCAACTATGGGAATTTCGAAAGCGGGTAGACAAGTGGAAGTGTTCACTCACCCAGCTTGGAGGACTATACACAGAGAATCCGCCCCATGGGTTGACATGGAGGAATTCCTCTTCTTCTCCCTTGTATAAAGCGGATAAGATCTTCGTTAGAGTGGCGGCCGAATCCAGCCCCTTGCGACCGCACCGGGTGGCGTCGTCCTCCCCGTTGAAATCCCACATGGGGTGGCATCTGTACTAAAGCGGCTGCACCCCCCGCGTAATGCATGTGGCCATGACCTCGATCATGGTCAATCCGGAATGAGCCAACAATCTTATCCGGCTCATCAGGTAAAGGACGTCCCTATCAATTTCCCTCTGAGGGTTTCATGGGCACCAGCTCAGGCGTTTCTTCAATGGAGCGTTGTTAAACTCAGGAAGGCTGATCCGTATAGGGTCCGGCAGGGGGACGTCATCCATATAAAACCATTCCGAAGGCCGGTCCTCGGACGCCTTCTTTGGGGTACCGGATAGATATCCGGTCCCGGCAATGCGCCATAGTTCGGCTCCGCCCACTTGATAAATTGACCCCTCCTGAGAGCGGGGCACAAGGCAGAACAACATCTTCCATAGCGCGAAATGGGACTCGACGCCCAAAAATAGCTCGCAGAGGGCCACAAAGCCCGCAACATGCAGAATAGAGGCAGGCGTGAGGTTGTGTAGCTGGAGGCCGTAGAACTCCAGTAACCCTCGGAGAAACGGATAAATTGGAAATTTGAGTCCTCTTATTAAATAGGGGACTAGGCATACCCACTCTCCTTGAGAGGGATTGGGGACGCTCTCCGCCTGCTCTCCGCCGCTATAGGTGACGATCCCGGCTCGAACTGGTACCATATATGCTGGGGGGAGGAGCCCCTTGGATTAAAGCACTACTAGCTTGCTATGCGGGATGGAACACCGCTCCAATCTCCGGGCCGAGGGCTGGAGAGGCGAGAGGAGGAGCTGCTTCGACCGGCCATGGTGGAATGGATCTCTGTCGAAAGCGCTCTGATGAATACTCGCGGAGGGAAGGTGGTGTGAATTGGATCTAAATCCCCGTCTCTTTTATGGGCGGCTCATTTACGCGGCTGGGGAGGGGGGTAAATGAAGAAAAAACTGGCTTTTCGCATTCGTTTGACACGTGGAAGATGGTCATTATTAGGGCACAGAAGCTGAGGAGAGCAACACGCACCAGAAGCCGAACACTAAAAGACATGTACATGGAATTTGGAGGAGGAACCCGCCTTGCAATGCCGAAGACAATTTGCGCGTCGGACTCGTCGTCATTGAAGCCTGGTTCAGGGGCTACTGAGGGAGTCCTGGATTAGGGGGTGTACGGATGGCCGGACTATGACCTTTGGCCGGACTCCCGGACTATGAAGATACAAGATTGAGGACTTCGTCCCGTGTCCGGATAGGACTTTCCTTGGCGTGGAAGGCAAGCTTGGCGATATGATATGAAGATCTCCTCCCATTGTAACCGACTCTGTGTAACCCTAGCCCTCTCTGGTGTCTATATAAAGCGGAGAGTTTTAGTCCATAGGACGAACAACAATCATACCATAGGCTAGCTTCTAGGGTTTAGCCTCTCTGATCTCGTGGTAGATCAACTCTTGTACTACCCATATCATCAATATTAATCAAGCAGGAGTAGGGTTTTACCTCCATCGAGAGGGCCCGAACCTGGGTAAAAACATCGTGTCCCTTGTCTCATGTTACCATCCGCCTAGATGCACAGTTCGGGACCCCTACCCGAGATCCGCCGGTTTTGACACCGACAATCGGTGAACATCTTCATGTTGATCGTATCCACTATACGACTCATGTTCGACCTTTCGGTCTCTTGTGTTCCGAGGCTATGTCTGTACATGCTAGGCTCGTCAAGTCAACCTAAGTGTTTCGCGTGTGTAAATCTGGCTTACACCCGTTGTATGTGAACGTTAGAATCTATCACACCCGATCATCACGTGGTGCTTCAAAACAACGAACTTTCGCAATGGTGCACAGTTAGGGGGAACACTTTCTTGAAATTATTATAAGGGATCATCTTATTTACTACCGTCGTTCTAAGGAAATAAGATGCATAAACATGATATACATCACATGCAATCAAAAAGTGACATGATATGGCCAATATCATTTTGCTCCTTCTGATCTCCATCTTCGGGGATCCATGATCATCATCGTCACCGGCATGACACCATGATCTCCAGCATCATGATCTCCATCATCGTGTCTCCATGAAGTTGTCTCGCCAACTATTACTTCTACTACTATGGCTAACGGTTTAGCAATGAAGTAAAGTAATTACATGGCGTTATTCAGTGACACGCAGGTCATACAATAAATAAAGACAACTCCTATGGCTCCTGCCGGTTGTCATACTCATCGACATGCAAGTCATGATTCCTATTACAAGAACATGATCAATCTCATACATCACATATTATTCATCACATTCTTTTGGCCATATCACATCACATAGCATACCCTGCAAAAACAAGTTAGACGTCCTCTAATTGTTGTTTGCATGTTTTACGTGGCTGCTATGGGTTTCTAGCAAGAACGTTTCTTACCTACGCAAAAGCCACAACATGATATGCCAATTGCTATTTACCCTTCATAAGGACCCTCTTCATCGAATCCAATCTGACTAAAGTGGGAGAGACTGGCACCCGCTAGCCACCTTATGCAACAAGTGCATGTTAGTCGGTGGAACCTGTCTCACGTAAGAGTACGTGTAAGGTCAGTCTGGGCCGCTTCATCCCACAATGCCGCCGAATCAAGATAAGACTAGTAACGGTAAGCAAATTGAACAAATCGTCACCCACAACTACTTTGTGTTCTACTCGTGCATAGAATCTACGCATAGACCTAGCTCATGATGCCACTGTTGGGGAACGTAGCAGAAATTCAAAATTTTCTACGCATCACCAAGATCAATCTATGGAGAGACTAGCCGAGAGAGAGAGAGGGAGTGCATCTTCATACCCTTGAAGATCGCTAAGCGGAAGCGTTACAAGAACGCGGTCGATGGAGTCGTTCACGAAGTGATTCAGATCACGGCCGAATCCAATCTAAGCACTGAACAACGGTGCCTCCGCGTTCAACACACATGCAGCCCGGTGACGTCTCCCATGCCTTGATCCAGCAAGGAGAGAGGGAAAGGTTGGGGAAGACTCCGTCCAGCAGCAGCACGACGGCGTGGTGGTGGTGGCGGAGCACGGTACTCGAGCAGGGCTTCGCCAAGCACTACGAGAGACGAGGAGGAAGAGAGGTAGGGCTGCGCCTTGAGGGAGAGGTTCTCATGTGTATGGCAGCCCCAAACCTCCACAATATATAGGGGAAGGGAGAGGGGGAGGCGCCCTAGGGTTTCCCCTAGGGGGGCGGCGGACAGGGCAGATGGGATCTCCCCTTTGGGTGACTTGGCCCCCAAGCCAGGAGGAGGGAACCCTAGATGGGGCGCCCCAAACCCCCTGGTCATGTGGGAATAGGTGAGGGGGTGCACAGCCCCTTAGTGGGCTGGTTTGCCCCCTCCCCTTGGCCCATGAAGCCCCCCCAACACTTGTCGGGGCTCCCGAAACACCTTTCGGTCATGCTGGTCATCACCCCGTACCTCCGGAACACTTTCGGACTCCAAACCCTTCGTCCAATATATTAATCTTCACCTCCGAACCATTTCGGGACTCCTCATGACCTCCGGGATCTCATCATGGACTCCTAACAACATTCGGTAACCGCGTACATACCTTTCCTATAACCCTAGCGTCATTGAACCTTAAGTGTGTAGATCCTATGGGTTCGGGAACCATGACCGAGACAACTTTCTGGCCAATAACCAACAGCGGGATCTGGATACCCATGTTGGCTCCCACATGTTCTATGATGATCTCATCGGATGAACCACAATGTCAAGGATTCAATCAATCCCGTATACAATTCCCTTTATCTATAGGTATGTTACTTGCCCAAGATTCGATCGTCGGTATCCAAATACCTCGTTCAATCTCGTTACCGGCAAGTCACTTTACTCGTTCCATAATGCATGATCCCGTGACTAACTACTTAGTCACATTGAGCTCATTATGATGATGCATTACCGAGTGGGCCCAGAGATACCTCTCCGTCACACGGAGTGACAAATCCCAGTCTCGATTCATGCCAACCCAATAGACACTTTCGGAGATACCTGTAGTGCACCATTATAGCCACCCAGTTACGTTGTGATGTTTGGTACACCCAAAGCACTCCTACGGTATCAGGGAGTTACACAATCTCATGGTCTAAGGAAATGATACTTGACATTAGAAAAGCTTTAGCAAACGAACTACATGATCTTGTGCTATGCTTAGGATTGGGTCTTGTCCATCACATCATTCTCCTAATGATGTGATACCATTATCAATGACATCCAATGTCCATGGTCAGGAAACCATGACCATCTGTTGATCAATGAGCTAGTCAACTAGAGGCTCACTAGGGACATATTGTGGTCTATGTATTCACACATGTATTGCGGTTTCTGATCAATACAATTATAGCATGAACAATAGACAATTATCATGAACAAGGAAATACAATAATAACCATTTTATTATTGCCTCTAGGGCATATTTCCAACACTATGTACTCCGCTTCACACATAGATCCGCCACGACACTTTGTTTAGAACTGCACCAACTGACAGCTCCACCGTTCAATATAAACACGTATCCGGTTTGTGATTTAGAATCGTCCGGATCAGTTGTGACGCTCGAATAATTAAGCTACAATGATCCCCGCTAATGATGCCATGTCACCTCGGTTATTGTGGATAAACTCGCGTTAGTTCGAAACCTAGTTCGAATTTCAAATTTAAAACAAAGGCAAACAAAAAAAGTTTTCAAAATTCAAACAAAAATGTTCGGGTTGCGGCAAATAATCCATACATTACTTTGGTGAAGAAGCCACATTTTTATAAATTAAAGATGCTTTATAATAAATAAACCAGTAGCAAAACAAATTATTAATGCCTTTTTGTATAATATGAAATATTAAACTATTTAACTTGTTGCCCAAAATTTTGGGGCAGTAGCATAATTATGAATACTAAATTAGGACTTGCTTTTATATTTTATAAAACTATAATAAGTCTAAATGAAATAAAAACAGAAAAAGAAAATAAACAAAAGAAAAGAAAAACAAAAATAATGAAAAACCCCACCTCCCTGGCCCAACTGGACCACCGGCCTAAGCGCACCCCTCCTCTCTCCTCCCCTGTTCACGAACCACCCCGTGGCCATGACCGATGACCGCCACGGCACCGGTCGTTGCCGTGGCGGCCATCCGCCGGCACCCCCCACTCCTATAAGGACTCCCCCCGGGCCAAACCCTAGCTCTCTCCCCTCACTCCCCCTCACTGGATCTGGGCGCCCCTTGCCCCTCTGCGTTTCGCTCGTCGCCCCCGAGGCCACCTCGTCGCCCTTGTCACGGTCAACCGCCTCTTCTCGCCGTCTCTGCACGCCCAGGAGCTCTGACGGACTCTTCCACGTCATCCCTGCCCTCAACTTCAAGCTGGGGCGCCGCCAAACTCGACATCATCTTCAAGCTCTGCCCCGAGCTCGCCGCCTTCGATTCGGTCGTCTTCGACAGCCGCCGGCCTCCCCGACCCCTCGAGCTCGCACGCGTCCTCCACTTTGAGGCCCTCCTCCCGTTCCCCTCATTTCTCCCCTTTGAATCAGCGTCGTAGACCCGCCCCCACCTGAGTTCGCCATGGCCAGACCCTGCCGTAGCCACACCGGGCGCGCTCCCAGCGCCTCTGCCCGCCCAGGGCCGGCACCCTCGCGCGTGCTCGTACGCCCGAGCCGCACCCCCTGCATACTGTTGTTGTTGCTTTGCGCTTGCTCACCTCTACTTCTGCAAATTGATGCTGCTACTGCCGCCTATCGATGCTGGTCGTCGCGGATCCCACTCGCCTCCGCTCACCCCGTCGTTCGTCGCCTGCACCCGCGAAGCCCTGCCGTTGCCTTGGTTCTGCGCACCACCTCGCTAGCACTGTTGTGGCCTCGTCGGCCCACATGCCCGCAACCTCCCCTCTCACTCGCCCGCGATGACGCGCAGTCCTGCTTCGATGAGGCCTCCCTCTGCCGCGCGTAGCTCCGGCCATGGCCTCGCCTAGTGCCCCCCTGCTCCGCCTCCTGCCGCCGACCACGGTCCGGCCACGCCCGCTCGGCCCCGCTCCGACCTCGCCCTGCTGTTGCTCCCCCTCCCTTGCACCCGTGGACGCCGGTGCCCAGCGCCCGTCCCCTCCTCTGTCGGCCTGGGCGGGTGCACAGCACCCGCTCCAGGCGCCCATAACCTGCGCGCCCGCTAAGCCAACCGTGGCCCAATGACAAGTGGGGCCCAGCCCCTGGAACAAAAAAAATAGGAAATATACATATATATATATATATAATTAACTAATTAATTAATTAACTTTGCCTAATTAACCTGATAATTAAACCAACTAATTAGGTTAATTAGTTAGGTGAGTCAATGATAGGGGGGGCCCACCCCCTGTTGACCAGTCAAAGGTTGACTGGTCAACTGGGTCCCCCTAGCCCCACATGTCAGCCAGTGTATAATTTTTGGTGTACACTGTGCTGGGTACATCTAGCAATTTAACATTGATTTTGAATTAAAATAAATTAGAAAATGAATTAAAACTTTGGAAATTAATATAAAATAATCTGTAACTCACATGAAAAAACTTTGTACATGAAAGTTGCTCAGAACAACGAGAATAATCCGGATATGCAGCCCGTTCGGCCGCTACACATCCCTAGCTTAGCAAACACGCAACTTTCTCCCTCCGGTTCATCTGTCCGAAAACGCGAAACACCGGGAATACTTTCCCGGATGTTTCCCCCCTTCGTCGGTATCACCTACTATCGCGTTAGGGCACACCTAGCACCGCGTATTGCCATGTTACGCTTTGTGATGCTTTGATTGCTTTGTTATTTATCGTGTTCCCCCTTCATTATTTCTTTCCGGTAGACCCCGAGACTGCCGGCGACCCCAGTTCAACTATGGAGTTGATGACCCCTCCTAGCCAGAGCAAGCAGGCAAGCCCCCCCCCCCTTGATCACCAGATATCGCCTATTCTTCTCTATACTGCTTGCATTAGAGTAGTGTAGCATGTTACTGTTCGGTTACTTCTATTCTGTTGCATAGCCTGTCATTGTTGCTACAGTCGTTGATACCTTACCCGTAATCCTAAATGCTTAGTATAGGATGCTAGTTTATCATTATTGGCCCTACATTCTTGTCAGTCTGCCTTGCTATACTATCGGGTCGTGATCACTCGGGAGGTGATCACGGGTATATACTATACATACATACTATACAGATGGTGACTAAAGTCGGGTCAGCTTGTTGAGTACCCGCAAGTGATTCCAATGTGGGGCCTAGAAGGACAGGTGGCTCCATCCCGGTAGAGGTGGGCCTGGGTTCCCGACGGCCCCCAACTGTTACTTTGAGGCAGAGCGACAGGGCAGGTTGAGACCACCTAGGCGAGAGGTGGGCCTGGCCCTGGTCGGCATTCGCGGTTACTTCATAATAACACGCTTAACGAGATCTTGGTATTTGATCTGAGTCTAGCCACTGGCGTATACGCACTAACCAACTACGCGAGAAAGATATGGGCACTCGACGTCGTAGTATCAGTCGAAGCCTTCGTGACATCAGCAACTGAGCGGCGCGCGCCGGATTGGAACGTAAGCCTGCTCTTGTATTAAGGGGGCTAATTCTGCTTCCGGCCGCCCTCGCAATGTGCAGGTGTGTAATGGGCGATGGGCCCAGACCCCTGCGCCATAGGATTTAGACCGGTGTGCTGACCTCTCTGTTGTGCCTAGGTAGGGCTGCGACGTGTTGATCTTCCAAGGCCGGGCATGACCCAGGAAAGTGTGTCCAGCCAAATGAGATCGAGCATGTTGGGTTATGTGGTGCACCCCTGCAGGGAAGTTTATCTATTCGAATAGTCGTGTCCCTCGGTAAAAGGACGACCCGGAGTTGTACCTTGACCTTATGACAACTAGAACCTGATACTTAATAAAACACATCCAGACAAGTTCCACAGACAACCCGGTGATCGCTTTCCACAGGGCGACGAGGGGAGGATCGTCGGGTAGGATTATGCTATGCGATGCTACTTGGAGGACTTCAATCTACTCTCTTCTACATGCTGCAAGACGGAGGCTGCCAGAAGCGTAGTCTTTGACAGGATTAGCTATCCCCCTCTTATTTTGGCATTTTGTAGTTCAGTCCACCGATATGGCCCTTTACACATATACCCATGCATATGTAGTGTAGCTCCTTGCTTGCGAGTACTTTGGATGAGTACTCACGGTTGCTTTTCTCCCTCTTTTCCCCCTTTCCCTTCTACCTGGTTGTCGTAACCAGATGCCGGAGCCCAGGAGCCAGACGCCACCATCGACGATGATTCCTACTACACTGGAGGTGCCTACTACTACGTGCAGGCTGCTGACAACGACCAGGAGTAGTTTAGGAGGATCCCAGGCAGGAGGCCTGCGCCTCTTTCGATCTGTATCCCAGTTTGTGCTAGCCTTCTTAAGGCAAACTTGTTTAACTTATGTCTATACTCAGATATTGTTGCTTTCGCTGACTTGTCTATGATCGAGCACTTGTATTCGAGCCCTCGAGGCCCCTGGCTTGTATTATGATGCTTGTATGACTTATTTTATTTTTAGAGTTGTGTTGTGATATCTTCTCGTGAGTCCCTGATCTTGATCGTACACGTTTGCGTGTATGATTAGTGTACGATTAAATTGGGGGCGTCACAAGTTGGTATCAGAGCCGACTGCCTATAGGAATCCCCTTTCCAACTCCTTGGCCGAAGTTGATTCTAGAAGCCAAAAACCGTTTTTACTAACTTGGCTGTGTGGCTTATGGGCCCATGTCGCCATTGGGTGGTAGTAGGATCTTTTATTCCTCGACCTATACTCTGGGACTCTGACATCTCTTCTATTCGGGTTAAACAATTTTACTAACTGTGAGTCTAGGTTCTCGATAATACTTTCTCCCGGAGAGCCCCATCAGTCCAGATGATCGCCTACTGCACCAGAAGATTCGGAAGATCCCCTCCGACGTTCTCTTGAGACTTTGTGCCATCGCTATTGCGATTCCCTTCCAACGATAAAATCCCTACGGATAACTGTATACACCTTCCATTCTTACATTCAACCCCATTGATCTTGTTTATACAAGATGCCCCGAACTGCTCTCCGTTGCTCCGAGAATCCTTTGAGCTAACCGCCTTGCAGTTCTTACCACCTGAATACCCCTATGATAATTTTCCTGCACTTATCGAGTATCCGCTCATCCTCAGTTGATCCATGTAATTCTTAAAAATTCTTCGAAATGCTATTCGACCTTCTAAATATCCTCAGCACCTTATTGCTACTGAAGTTCTTATCTTCCTGCAATATGGTTAATTCCATATATCTAGTCATCTTCGTTGACATCCTTTGTCTTTATCATTTTGAGTCCATTGATTCATGTCAGGACTCCGACTCAATGCCACATCGATCTAGCATGTAACACCTCATATCACTTTGCGGCCTCACGCACGGTATCCCCACGGGTGTCGCCTTACCTTTACCCGGGACCGTTTGCGTCTTTTGGCACACATATATGATAGTGTCGCTAGCATCCATATGATAAGGAGCCCGGGCTGACATGGCTAGTCGTAAACCCAAAGTGGCACAAACTTACAGGGACAGGCATCCATGTCCCAACATCGAACGTGTTGGTCATCAGCGAGTGAATCCAGGCTGTAGCACTGGGCTAGCAGGACTCCGGTGAACCGGGCTGTAGCGGGCTAACAGGACTCCGGTATTCATCGCGTGACATTTCCCCGAAGGGACAGACACAGGAACGAAGAAGGACACATGTCGGCCAGCCTAAGTGTTCCGGAGCAGTAGCAAGCTACCATGGCTCAATGGAAACACTAGGAGACATTTCCCGGTAAGAGAGGCTACTAAGGATAAACAACTAGATAGTCAGATCCCTCACATACCAAGAATTTCAATGACATACACACAATATGCTCGATATGTGCAAATACAACATGGCATCACAACATGACTCTACAACTCAAGTATTTATTCAATAGGCTCCGAGGAGCGAGATATTACAATCATGGGTCTCATGACCCAACAATCAGAGCATACAAGTCAAGCACAAGCGGAAGCTTAACATGTCTAAATACAGACATCTACAAATGAAAAAGGCTAAGAAGCCTGACTGTCTACCAGATCCTGCCGAGGGCACAAGATCGTAGCTGAGGTACAAGCTAAACGTCGAAGTCCACGCGGTACTACTAGCGAGACTGAAGTCTCTCTGCAAAAACATAAATTAAGCAACGTGAGTACAAATGTACCCAGCAAGACTTACATCAGATCTAACTACATATGCATCATTATCAACAAGGGGATGGTGGGGTTTAACTGCAGCAAGCCAGCTTTGACTCGGTGGCTATCCTGAACTACGACTGCAAGTAACTCTTTTGAGGTGGCGCACACGAGTCCACATGTTCACCATATCAATACACCACTATGGATCCGCTCCCGTCTCCCTACGAGAACGCCATCCATAGCACTCATGCTTATCTTGCGTATTTTAGAGTATCCACTTTCACTTGTCTATGAACTGTACAGGCAACCCAGAAGTCCTTTACCGCGGACACGGCTATTTGAATAGATAATGTTAACCCTGCAGGGGTGTACTTCTTCACACAGGCTCTCACCACTTACCGCCGTTTACACGACATGTACTCGGCAACCTTCAAGCGGAAGCCCAGCGAGGGTGTCGGCCATGACCTGACTAACCACACAAGTCTCTCGTCCAGGTTTATCGCCTATTCGGGTTCCATCTGCAAGGAGATCCGGCCGGGGTGTCGCTCACGGCCCCAAACGATGTGTGCAGGGTTCCCAAGCCCACCTCGACGGGTGGATCTACGCTTGGTACACCGTGCCATGGTGCCTAGTCTGTCCCAAGCCCACCTGTACCGGGTGCCACTTGGTAGACTACTAACACTACCTACAAACACCAGAAACTAGTTGCAACTCCTAGACAGAGATCAAGTTTATTAATAAGTCGAGAGAGCTTGGAGTGCCCGGAGCCCAATGTGTGGTAGTAACTGTTCATGGATCACAAACACAGAACTCAGTTCCTGAGGACGGCTGCAATGAGACAACCCACCATGTACTCCTACATGGCCTCTCACCGCTACCTTTACCAAATCGTGTTCACACACTTAGCTCTCATCAGTAGGACATGTTCACACACCTCTAATTCATCCCCGATGAATCAGACCTGACTCAACTCTAAGCAGTAGCATGCATGACAAACAAGCATGAATGAGTAGGCACATCAGGGCTCAAACAACTCCTACTCATGCTAGTGGGTTTCATCTATTTACTGTGGCAATGACAGGTCATGCAGAGGATAAAGGGGTTCAACTACCGCAGCATGTAACAGTTGAATCGGTGTTGTCCTAATGCAGTAAAAGAGAGCAGGCGCGAGAGAGTGGGATTGTATCGGAATGAACAAGGAGGTTTTGCTTGCCTGGCACTTCTGAAGATAGTATAGTTCTTCATCGGTGTCATCGATCACATCGTCGGTATCACGTCTATCGAGAGGGGACAAATACCGGCAACACAGAAGGAAGCACAATCAATGCAATGCACAATATGATGCATGCTCATGACATGGCAATATGCTTATGATTTGAGCTGATGCAACTAAAACCATATTAAATGAAGTTGGTTTGAATCAAAGATTCAAATTCAAACTCCATATGTGATTTATTACATGCCATTTAATTGAATTGTCCTAAACAGTATTCATAAGTTGTTCTAACATGCATGAAAATGGTACAGGTGGATAGATTGGATTTTTCTGATCATTTTTCATATATAAATTATTTCATTTGGAGTTACGGTTGAATTTTTATGAATTTTAGAAGTTTAGATCATTTTCTGGAATTTCCTGAATTATTTTAAATCCAGAAAACAAATACTGCGTCAGCATTGCATCATTGTGACGTCAGTGGTCAACGGGGCTGGTCCAGGTCCAACTGACCTGTGGGCCCTGCGTGTCAGTGTTATTAGTCTAACTAATTTTTAGTTAGTCCTAATCCTAACTTAATTAGCAGGCGAGTCCCATTTGTCATTGACCCAGAGGGGTCAAACTGGGCCCACCGGGGTCAACTTGGTCAACAGGTCAAACCTGCCGCCGTTGAGCCGCCGGCGAGGCCGAGACGGCGGCAAGCGTCGGAAACACTGCCCCGGCCACGGTTCGATGCGCGGGTGGGTGCTACGGTTAGCTAGCGGTGTGGCGCATCCAATGCTGGCGGTGGTTGGTGCTGGGGTGGCCGGGAACGACGACGGCGTCGAGCCGGGCGGCAGCCGGAGTTCGGCCAACGACGGGTTAGGTGATGCAGGGCACTAGGGGAGGCGCTGGTGTGTGCTACGTGCCCCTGGGAGTGCCCTGAGCACGGTGACGCGCTCCGTTGCGGCTCTAGGTGACGGTGGCCACGGCGGCGACATGGCCGGCGGCGAGGAGCAATCGGCTCCGATGGCCATGGTGGCTAGAAGGCGCAGTCGAGCACGAGGAGAGAGGGGAAAGAGGCAGGGGCTCACGGCTAATCCGGTAGAGGCAACGGCGAGGCCGGGGAGGGACTGGAGCTCGCGAATCCCCGAAGAGTTCACCAGCGGCCAGAGGTTGAAGACGAAGCCATGGACGACGCTGCAGGGCTTCCGGTGGGGCGCGGCTCGGTGGAGAGGATGGGGGCGTCACGGCAGAGCTCCTAGGCATGTCGGAGAGGCGAGGGGCAGACGGTGGCCGCGGTGGTGGCGAACGGCGGCGACGAACCCGTTCGGGTAGGATGGGGGGGAACGGCGAGGGAGAGAGCAGAGGGGAGAATGAGGTGTCCACGGGGTCGGAGCGGCGACGTGGAGATCACCCGGGGGTCCAGGGGCGCGGGCGGCAAGTAGGTGGCGCCGTGGCGAGCTCGCGCTCGTCGGCGTCACCTCTGTGCCTGCCTGGCGAGGACGAAGCAGCTGGCTGGCATGGGCCAGCACAGTGTTGGGCCTGCCAGGTGGGCTGCGGCCAGGTAAGTGGCCCAGGTAAAATCCCTCTCTCTCTTTTATTCATCGTTTCTGTTTTCTATTATTTCTGTATCTGTTGGGCTTTATTTAAAATATCTAGGCACTTCCAAAAATCACCAAAATGCACCTGGTCCTTAGTTGGAATATTTCCAGCATGGAACATTTCAGTTTGGGATTATTTGAGCATTTGAAATATTTTATATAATTTAAATGCCCAAATTCAAATAGTTAGAGATTTAATCCAGTGACCTTAGAGTGACCTAGAAATCTGTGCATCACTTTTGACAGTGGTTTAGGACCAAGGCAAAGGTGATGAACATTTTAGAAGGGCATTTCAGGTTCATTGAAAATATTTTTAGTAAACCCTAATTGGATTCAGAGGGTTCTGGGGGTTCTGTCTTCCCCTTTCAAATTTCATAAAATTTAAACATGATGCATGGATGCTAAAGCAAAAACAAGCAAGGCCTGAACTGGGGATGTGACAACTCACCCCCACTAAACAAGAATCTCGACCCGAGATTCAAGCGTAGGGTAAGTCGAAGGGGAAACGCAACCTAACACAATCTTCATGATCCAGGTTGCCCTTCATAAGAACATTGATTCGATCACCATCATTGACTCGATGTCTTCCTCTGAGAACTCCAACTATCAAGACAAGAAGAGGAAAATAAAACTCTAGAAGAATTGATCTTCTCGAAGACCGAACAACTCAGGATCAACTCATGGGATGAGACATAGCAGCATCCCCCGAGCTGAGACACGAGTCATACATCTATAAGGATGGAGTGGAATAGATGACAAGGGTTCACTAGGTAGGCAACAATTTCACGCTTCAGAAGGTGGTGAACGGTTGTCAACGTCGCGAGGAGTTGAGTTGCCATGATACCTTAATGAGACATCTTAGAGGAGGTGACTCGTGGAATCATCCCTTAAGTGGCAAAAGAATTTCTTTTGATACATAGATCATTGGAACTCTCCTCACCAGCCTGAGGCAATTTACGAACGATCGTTTGACAGAGTTCGGGAGAAAGACACACTCGGGCTAGAATGGATGATGTGGATTACCTTGTTGAAGACAACGTAATGGATGAATTTGCTTACCACCGGAAATGGAAGGGACCCATGGTACAATGGCACATTGGCGGTGCAAGCTGGGAACAAAATGCAAATGCTGGGAATGATTCTGGTAACTGGGAAAGAACCCAACAGTAGAGAGTGAATCCACTGTTTGACAGGGTCATAGCATTGCCGAGGAAACTGAGAGCACGATGCAATTAATTCCGACGATCAAACCTAGCACTTGCGTGTGCTCTCAAGAGCTTGAGCATTTCCATATTCATCAAGGTTTTACCAACATCCGTGTCAAGGATCCTGGCAACACAACATACTACCATGATGAACAACGATGGACGATGCAGATGCATAGGAAGATAACATCAACTCAGATTTCACCCTAGCGAGGCCAAGGAGACAAAAACTGGACGATCGATCGAGAGACATTTAGCACTCCGCTTCTAATGTTCTCCTTGATGTGCTAGCGTATCCCATTCATTGAAATGGTTTGGTAACTAGACATCAAGTAAAAGGTCGGACTTCGGGAACACAAAAATCCATAAGGAACAGCTAGGGAGTAAATCCTACGAAGTCCTTATGCGGAGGTGGCCAACTTTCTCAATCTAGATACTACAATAGGTAGGTATTCCGGCTGGGTGTGTTGGCCATGACATCCACTTTATCGGTTGTCGAGGAACCAATATTATAGTTCTTGGGACACATTCCAACCATCATATCTACCTGAGATTCAGATCTGGTTGATGTTAGAATATTCCAGACTCATCGAGTCCAGGAAGAAAAATGAAAGTTTGCAACACAAATCGACGAGATGGCGTTGCGGGATTCTCGGGGAATGAACTACGATAGAAAGCTCCAAAACATGAGCTGGTTCTGCTACACACATGTGAACACGCTGTCACAGACAAACATGAACACATGGTAGTCTTATAATAAAACACTACCGAGTTCAGGGGGGAAACCATCATCGAGGATATCGAAGTCTTGTGCACTTAAATTAGACTTCTTTACCTAGAACAAGTCAATCAGTGGCTTGGTGTGCTAAGAACACATATAGAATAGAGGCGGCCAACCTACCAAACCATAGAATACTTCGCACATGTGCATGACCAACTTGGGATGATTCCAGAGGAGCAAAAACAAACTTTCTCGAATTCACGGCGGCAACTTACATCAAATGCACGTGAATCAAAGGAAGTCACTTCTTTCATCCAACATATACTTCATGAACGGGGCATGAAGAAAATGCTTATACAAGTTTCCAACACTAGCTTAATGTTCAACAAAATCATGGAGGAGATAAGGATGTTGTCAATGGACTCAACAACAATTCATCCAGGTTTCCATATAAAAGGATTTCCATAGTTAAGTGAACACGGTGATAGCATTGGTCAGACCAAAGAATATAATGGTGTATGCTCGAGGAAAACCACGAGTAAGACAACATTACGAATATCGTTGGTTCTGATTTGATTTGACGATAGCCCATACTCAAATCAAAGATTGGATAAGATAATAGATCCAGCAATTGACCACGAGGATCAACCAATGAAGATATCATCTTTCTTGAAAACACACCAACACCAGGATATCCCTTTGAAACGAGCTAAGTTAGGTAAGCTTTTATCTTCCAACTCTCCAAGTTGTCGTTTAGCTTAACCAACTAGCTCAGGGGTATCCAACACGGATTCTTGGAGAAAGGGTGGTTTACAATAAACCATCTTGATCACAAACTCAACATAGCGATCAGGTGACAACCTGGTAATACTTCCGAGAAGATATTCGGAAAATCACAAACCACCGATATGTTACTAAGCTCGAGAACAATCTTGCTTTTCAGGGCAAGACGATATGATCAAAGAGCGAGGGATTTGGAATAATCCTAACTCATCGATCGAAGAGTGCACCAGGAAAATGGACTAGGTAGCATGATCAACCTTAGGGTGATGATTCAATAACCAACACACTAAGAATGAAATATTGTCCTTTAACCACCAAGCAACGGGGTTGCTAGGAGTATAGATTTCACACATCATGATTCACTTGTCGGTATTCCGGTTACCATAACATGGAACCGAGGAATGATTAATGATGGCGAGAAGTATCACTGTATGAAGAGTTCATAGAATGGTGTGCAATTCTCGTGATAATCTTAATATAAAGATGGTAATACTCCAAGGTGGAGTAGAGCAAAAGCTGGATTAGTATTCGATCTGCGGAGCACAACTACTTTGACCCAATCCTGGATATGGATGAGGTACTGGAGTTTGTTTCTCCTAGTCATTCTGGAATAGAATGGCTTGACGGACCACAGGGATAATAGGCATCGATAAACATGAATGCACGACTATTCCTAACTATCAATTGATAGACGGGGGTCAGAATACAACTAAAGAGAGACAACTCAAAGGAACATACGATTTTCTGAGTTGTGGATGCATAGATTAGCATGTCAAACAAGTTCAACATGTTTCTTCCGGATAAACCATGCAGAAAGGTAGAACTGGCAGAGTCGCAATATAGAATGGAGAACTCGTCGAGGATATTCATGTTGTGATCTTTTGATCCAACAAACTTCTGCCATAAAGTGGTTCATAGTATTTGGAAGAAGGAAATACCACGAACTTCGAGGACTATCGCAAAGGTTACTAATAACCTAAAGGAACTAGCAAACGCTAACAACATGAAGTAAGTAGGGTGAATCTCGGGTTCGGAACCCAAGGAGTGGAATACCTACTAACTAAATGGCATCACGGGATGCTTTCGAGGATGACGGCCAGAATGATTACACTGGGAACACGAAGCATGGCTAGATTACTAGGTGATACTCTAGACATCTAGGGTCATAATCATAGCTCCAACATATACGTTGAGGCAATGGAGTACATCAACTCACCGTTTAGTGTGGTTAACCTGGCCAGGAAGGACATCGAAACCGAGGGAAGGATTTTGCAATTGCATCAGATTATTTAGAAACCTGGGATGACTCGGACAGCATAACGGATGTAAATGCTCAAAAGATTGGAGACATGCTACAAAAATGGTGGCATAACCACTCAGAAGCACAATATCAAGGTTCCGAGGCCAACTATGAATACACGGAAGTAGTAGGAACCGAACTGAAGATTAGAACCATCAATCCTACAAGTCTATGGATTAGTAACACGTGATCCTGATAGAAAGAAAAGAAAGCCTAGTTCTTAATCCCCATAGGAAAGATAAGATGACTCAGATCAGAAGGGCATAAGGTATAAGGAGTAAAAGAGCCTTACGTTCCCAGCCACAATCAATTCCCTTATATAACTAAAGAATTTCTAGACTCAACTTCGACCAGTTTGGCTTGGTAATCCTACAGGCAGTCAAGCTCTGATACCAAAGCTGTCAGGACCCCGACTCAATGCCACATCGATCTAGCATGTAACACCTCATATCACTTTGCGGCCTCACGCACGGTATCCCCACGGGTGTCGCCTCACCTTTGCCCGGGACCGTTTGCGTCTTTTGGCTCACATATATGATAGTGTCGCTAGCATCCATATGATAAGGAGCCCGGGCTGACATGGCTAGTCGTAAACCCAAAGTGGCACAAACTTACAGGGACAAGCATCCATGACCCAACATCGAACGTGTCGGTCATCAGCGAGTGAATCCAGGCTGTAGCACTGGGCTAGCAGGACTCCGGTGAACCGGGATGTAGCGGGCTAACAGGACTCCGGTATTCATCGCGTGACATTTCCCCGAAGGGACAGACACAGGAACGAAGAAGGACACATGCCGGCCAGCCTAAGTGTTCCGGAGCAGTAGCAAGCTACCATGGCTCAGTGGAAACACTAGGAGACATTTCTCGGTAAGAGAGGCTACTAAGGATAAACAACTAGATAGTCAGATCCCTCACATACCAAGCATTTCAATGACATACACACAATATGCTCGATATGTGCAAATACAACATGGCATCACAACATGACTCTACAACTCAAGTATTTATTCAATAGGCTCCGAGGAGCGAGATATTACAATCATGGGTCTCATGACCCAACAATCAGAGCATACAAGTCAAGCACAAGCGGAAGCTTAACATGTCTGAATACAGACATCTACAATGAAAAAGGCTAAGAAGCCTGACTGTCTACCAGATCCTGCCGAGGGCACAAGATCATAGCTGAGGTACAAGCTAAACGTCGAAGTCCACGCGGTACTACTAGCGAGACTGAAGTCTCTCTGCAAAAACATAAATTAAGCAACGTGAGTACAAATGTACCCAGCAAGACTTACATCAGATCTAACTACATATGCATCATTATCAACAAGGGGATGGTGGGGTTTAACTGCAGCAAGCCAGCTTTGACTCGGTGGCTATCCTGAACTACGACTGCAAGTAACTCTTTTGAGGTGGCGCACACGAGTCCACATGTTCACCACATCAATACACCACTATGGATCCGCTCCCGTCTCCCTACGAGAACGCAATCCATAACACTCACGCTTATCTTGCGTATTTTAGAGTATCCACTTTCACTTGTCTATGAACTGTACAACCAACCCAAAAGTCCTTTACCGCGGACACGGCTATTCGAATAGATAATGTTAACCCTGCAGGGGTGTACTTCTTCACACACGCTCTCACCACTTACCGCCGTTTACACGACATGTACTCGGCAACCTTCAAGCGGAAGCCCAGCGAGGGTGTCGGCCACGACCTGACTAACCACACAAGTCTCTCGTCCAGGTTTATCGCCTATTCGGGTTCCATCCGCAAGGAGATCCGGCCGGGGTGTCGCTCACGGCCCCAAACGATATGTGCAGGGTTCCCAAGCCCACCTCGACGGGTGGATCTACGCTTGGTACACCGTGCCATGGTGCCTAGTCTGTCCCAAGCCCACCTGTACCGGGTGCCACTTGGTAGACTACTAACACTACCTACAAACACCAGAAACTAGTTGCAACTCCTGGATAGAGATCAAGTTGATTAATAAGTCGAGAGAGCTTGGAGTGCCCGGAGCCCAATGTGTGGTAGTAACTGTTCATGGATCACAAACACAGAACTCAGTTCCTGAGGACGGCTGCAATGAGACAACCCACCATGTACTCCTACATGGCCTCTCACCGCTACCTTTACCAAATCGTGTTCACACACTTAGCTCTCATCAGTAGGACATGTTCACACACCTCTGATTCATCCCCGATGAATCAGACCTGACTCAACTCTAAGTAGTAGCAGGCATGACAAACAAGCATGAATGAGTACGCACACCAGGGCTCAAACAACTCCTACTCATGCTAGTGGGTTTCATCTATTTACTGTGGCAATGACAGGTCATGCAGAGGATAAAGGGGTTCAACTACCACAGCATGTAACAGTTGAATCGGTGTTTTCCTAATGCAGTAAAAGAGAGCAGGAGCGAGAGAGTGGGATTGTATCGGAATGAACAAGGAGGTTTTGCTTGCCTGGCACTTCTGAAGATAGTATAGTTCTTCATCGGTGTCATCGATCACATCGTCGGTATCACGTCTATCGAGAGGGGACAAATACCGGCAACACAGAAGGAAACACAATCAAAGCAATGCACAATATGATGCATGCTCATGACATGGCAATATGCTTATGATTTGAGCTGATGCAACTAAAACCATATTAAATGAAGTTGGTTTGAATCAAAGATTCAAATTCAAACTCCATATGTGATTTATTACATGCCATTTAATTGAATTGTCCTAAGCAGTAGTCATAAGTTGTTCTAACATGCATGAAAATGGTACAGATGGATAGATTGGATTTTTCTGATCATTTTTCATATATAAATTATTTCATTTGGAGTTACGGTTGAATTTTTATGAATTTTAGAAGTTTAGATCATTTTCTGGAATTTCCTGAATTATTTTAAATCCAGAAAACAAATACTGCGTCGGCATTGCGTCATTGTGACGTCAGTGGTCAATAGGGCTGGTCCAGGTCAAACTGACATGTGGGCCCTGCGTGTCAGTGTTATTAGTCTAACTAATTTTTATTTAGTCCTAATCCTAACTTAATTAGCAGGCGGGTCCCATTTGTCATTGACCCAGAGGGGTCAAACTGGGCCCACCGAGGTCAACTTGGTCAACAGGTCAAACCTGCCGGCGTTCAGCCGCCAGCGAGGCCGAGACGGCGGAGAGCGTCGGAAACGCTGCCCCGGCCACGGTTCGATGCGCGGGTGGGTTCTACGGTTAGCTAGCGGTGTGGCGCATCCAACGCTGGCGGTGGTTGGTGCTGGGGTGGCCGGGAACGACGACGGCGTCGAGCTGGGCGGTAGCCGGAGTTCAGCCAACGGCGGGTTAGGCGATGAAGGGCACTAGGGGAGGCGCTGGTGTGTGCTACGTGCCCCTGGGAGTGCCCGGAGCATGGTGACGCGCTCCGTTGCGGCTCTAGGTGACGGTGGCCACGGCGGCGACATGGCCGGCGGCGAGGAGCAATCGGCTCCGATGGCCATGGTGGCTAGAGGGCGCGGTCGAGCACGGGGAGAGAGGGGAAAGAGGCAGGGGCTCACGGCGAATCCGGTAGAGGCAACGGCGAGGCCGGGGAGGGACTGGAGCTCGCGAATCCCCGAAGAGTTCGCCGGCGGCCAGAGGTTGAAGACGAAGCCGTGGACGATGCTGCAGGGCTTCTGGTGGGGCGCGGCTCGGTGGAGAGGAAGGGGGCGTCACGGCGGAGCTCCTAGGCATGTCGGAGAGGCGAGGGGGGGACGGTGGCCGCGGTGGTGGCGAACGGCGGCGACGAACCCGTTCGGGTAGGATGGGGGGGGGCGGCGAGGGAGAGAGCAGAGGGGAGATTGAGGTGTCCACGGGGTCGGAGCGGTGACGTGGAGATCACCCGAGGGTCCAGGGGCGCGGGCGGCAAGCAGGTGGCGCCGTGGCGAGCTCGCGCTCGTCGGCGTCACCTCTGTGCCTGCCTGGCGAGGATGAAGCAGCTGGCTGGCATGGGCCAGCACAGTGCTGGGCCTGCTAGGTGGGCTGCGGCCAGGTAAGTGGCCCAGGTAAAATCCCTCTCTCTCTTTTATTCATCGTTTCTATTTTCTATTATTTCTGTATCTGTTGGGCTTTATTTAAAATATCTAGGCACTTCCAAAAATCACCAAACTGCACCTGGTCCTTAGTTGGAATATTTCCAGCATGGAACATTTCAGTTTGGGATTATTTGAGCATTTGAAATATTTTATATAATTTAAATGCCCAAATTCAAATAGTTAGAGATTTAATCCAGTGACCTTAGAGTGACCTAGAAATCCGTGCATCACTTTTGACAGTGGTTTAGGACCAAGGCAAAGGTGATGAACATTTTAGAAGGTTATTTCAGGTTCATTGAAAATATTTTTAGTAAACCCTAATTGGATTCAGAGGGTTCTGGGGGTTCTGTCTTCCCCATTTCAAATTTCATAAAATTTAAACATGATGCATGGATGCTAAAGCAAAAACAAGCAAGGCCTGAACTGGGGATGTGACAATTCAATACATTGTGAAAGCACGCAGTCATCAGGTTATCCTTTTTAAAATTATCTTTCCGACTCAGGCGTCATTCTAGACATGAGTTGGTTCTCGGCAATTCAAACCTTTATTGATTGCCCAACTAAGTGTTACAACTTATCCATCCTTGATCAGAGCGTCTACTTCTGATCCTTTGTTTTGGAAATCATAATTCCTTTGTTATCTAAGCATCGAATTATTCTGATGTTTTATAATATGATGCTCGTGCATTCTTTCTTCCTCTGATGGAGTACCGATACTCACATCAGCTCCATTGTGGATCACCCGATCCATTGTTGGATTGTTATCCGACAGTGTCCTTCATATTCAATCACCTTGTGAGTTCTTCCCCTGATACATAGTGCCTTTGGTAAATTGTATCATCTGCTTGGCCAACGATGCTCTGCTTTTGAGCTTGTGATATTTACTCTTGAAACTTGTGGTATATGATTCTAAGAAGCCCTTATGGGTTGAACATATGCCTTCTCTAAACCATGTGAACCCAAAAGTTTTCACGAGTCATACCATTCTGGTGTTTTTACCAGATAAATTTTCTGCTCTACAACTTCTTCGAAAACGAGAAGTAAATGATAGGTTAGGCATTGAAGAAGTGGGAGTCGACCTTGAACTTTGTGTTCATGCCCATGGATCCGATGTGGATCCTATCATGGAATCTTCTTGTAATAATAACTATTTCCTTGATATAATATCATTTGGTATCTGTGAATTGATCCTTTGCAAACGTGGTTCCGACCATATTTTCTCCTTGATTACATTTCTTGGACAATTTAAATCACTTGTCTTCTGCAGGTCAATACGCCTGCCCAACCTCTATTATGATCTACCTTTGAGTATTACCCCTGCTATCTCGAGGATATCTTTCCATTGCACTACATCTTATAAACTTTGATGAAGTACTACCTTACCTTGTCTTTGACACTTCATGGGTTCTGGGTTGTTTGTCGACCGAGAACACCAATAAGTGAATCGATTCCGCTCGCTGAATCAATAACTCTTAAGTAATTTTCGTTGCTTACGAGTTTAGTAACCCTTCAAGTCATTCCTAGTCTGATTGGCTATATCATTATTGTGCAACTTTTTAGATGAGCTATCTGGTCCTTCTTTCCGAATCACAATTTTCGACGATGAGCTAAGCTTACGTCGACTTTCCTCGTCATATCATTTCACCTTGAACAACAAGTTTGATTCCGAGTTTGTGTCGTATCCATGGTTTGAATAACTTTTCGCTCCATCCTTCCATTTGCTTGATGTCGTTGATGAGCGATTATATCTTCATGATACCTCTCGACAAATGTGTCATGATCATCATCAACATTCTGAGCTCCTCAAGGATATCAATTGAATTCATGATGAGAAATACCATCCTTGCCCTCGATGATTTGTGTTATCATCGACCACTCGATTGCCTTCCGTTCAACACAAACTTGTTCATGTTTTGTGTTATACCTTGAGATCCTTGCTATCCAACATTTGTTGTTCTTTACCTTGGAGTATTGCCATCTTTTATGTCAAGAATGTTGTGAGAATTTCACAACTCTTAAGAATTCTTGATGCAGGTGATACCTTTTGCCATACCCGTTTATTCCTTGGTCCTCGTGTTATTTCTAACCAAAAAAACCGACAATTGAGCTTGGATGTGTGATTTTAAAACTTCTAGCGACCCTCTTGCTTTGAAGTTAATGGTCGGTTGTTCATTCTTAGACTATTGATTATTGAATCACCATTCCGACGTTGTTTGTGCAACCCAACACATATTCGGGTGCACCTTTCAACCAATGTTTAACTGTGTATATTTTCCTCTAGCATACATCATTATATCATTTGATCTAACAAATGATATCTCCTTGTTCACATATGTGTGGAAATCCATCTTTTGAAAATCTCAATTAATTGTAGCTGAGTAAATAAGCCACCTCCTCACCTCTCCTTGATTTAATGATGAACTCGTGTGTCAGAACTCGCTCCATAGTTCATTTCATGAGAATCTTACGTTGTCATCTCGTCAATTGTGTTGCACCTTTTCTTCCTAGGTATCCTGCCACCAATCAGAACTGAATCTCGGTCTGATATGATGGTTGGAGCATATTTCCAAGAGATATAACACTGGTCTTTATGTGACCCGGTAAGGTGATGTCGTGCCTAGCACACCTGGACAGAGGCCCTATTGTTATAGATTCCTTTTCAGTAAGGTGATCCATTCTTCCATGAGGAAATTGTAAGACTTATTCTACAAGTTATTCCTAATGGATCCTTTGTGTTTCCAAAGTCTGATCTTAACCTGATGACCATGTCAATGTTATCTCGAAGCATGTCTATGGTACTCTGATTTTCACAAGAACATTTGAAGCCCAATGCTAAATGTTTCCTCCTCAATTATCCAAACACCGCTGTATGGGTAATGTCGTGAAATTTCTCTCCCCTTACCTAAAGGGTTTTCTACGTTATGTCTTGTTTTGTATATTATGCTCTGCTTGTCCTTGGGAAGGATATAACCTTGAAAGATGTGTTCAAACACATTTTCCTTTCCCTTGTTCTGTTTAATCTGATAATCACATTTTCCTTTCCATTGTTTGTTTAACCTTTCGTGTAATCTGACTTAGCTGAGCAGTGATAATTCCCTGCTTAGGTAAGCACCTCGTTGTACCACTCTGTCAGAAAGACCATGTTGCATTTGTCGATAGCATTCTGGTAACCACCAATGGGTGAGAACTTTGCCAATTGGTTCGCCTCGTTCAATGAGCAGGAAAATTGCTCTCTTCGTTCCCCATCCTTGGTACCGACATAGTTGCCGGCATAACTGACAAGCTATTCACTGACATGCCTCCCTGTCGCGGCTGTGCAAGATGTCACCACCCTTCCTACTTTCAACCAACATGGTGGGCCCATAACCCACAGGTCCACTGGATCGAAACCTGACTCTCCGGTACACCCTGTTGCCAACGTTATTCCTCGAGCCTGGCTAAGTATGTAATTGACGGGTCACCCTCCTAGTGATCTATTCTGGTATCAAACGCAATACTTATTCCCATTGCTCTGAACCCCTTACACATTTCATATCAGGCACCAAATGATTGCCTTTGCGCTTGAAACTTCTATGGTGCACCTTCTTATTTTGCTCTCGATAATTTCTTAAGTTTCAACTCGAGAGTTATTTTCCGCCACCTTCCTTAATATTATCTACCAGATAAGCAACCTTGTAGAGGTCTGTCCTTTTGAAGCTACCCCTTATCCTTTTCGTAAGTACGATGAAGATCCCAAAGGTAGGACGACAACTTCATCATGATGACCCGAAGTAGAGAAATGAAGACATCAACATAATGGATCGACCTCTTCGAGAACAGCAACCAAGACCGAGAATAATCATTAGAATTTCGAAACCTAGTCTTTCCCCCTTACTCCCCTTTTAAATCTCGGGACGAGATTTCTTGTAGTGGAGGAGAATTGTGACGCCCGGATAATTAAGCTACAATGATCCCCGCTAATGATGCCACGTCACCTCGGTTACTGTGGATAAACTCACGTTAGTTCAAAACCTAGTTCGAATTTCAAATTTAAAACAAAGGCAAACAATAAAAGTTTTCAAAAGTCAAACAAAAATGTTGGGGTTGCGGCAAATAATCCATACATTACTTTGGTGAAGAAGCCACATTTTTATAAATTAAAGATGCTTTACAATAAATAAAACAGTAGCAAAACAAATTATTAAATGCCTTTTTGTATAATATGAAATATTAAACTATTTAACTTGTTGCCCAAAATTTTGGGGCAGTAGCATAATTATGAATACTAAATTAGGACTTGCTTTTATATTTTATAAAACTATAATAAGTCTAAATGAAATTGAAAGCACAAGTGCTCCCTAGGTGGTTTTGGTAACTAATGACAACATCTCTCTTGTTGGACTAACACTTTTATCTAGTATGTTTCAGATAAGTTCAACAATGGAGTGGCATGGACTAAAGGATGTGGGAACTCCTTCAAGATGCTAAGGACAAAGGATTGGCTCAAGCTTCAAGCTCAAGACTCTTCATTTTACATTTTAGTGATCCAAGATCACATTGAGTCTATAGGAAAAGCCAATACTATCAAGGAGGAATGAGGTGTTGCTTAATGAGCCTCTTGCTTCAAAGTGCTTCGTGATATGCTCCAAATACCCTCAACTACTTTCCCACTTCCACACATATGTCCTAAACCTAAAGTCAAACTCGGCCCCACTGATCCTTTCTATCCGGTGCCACTGAGTTTGGATGTCTTAGCCACTGCCACAAAACCTAGGCAAATCGGTCTCGCCGATAGGGATCTCAGTCTCACCGAGATCGGTTTGTAATCTCTCTGTGTATGTCCATTATCAAAATCGGTCTCACCAAGTTTGAGCAATCGGTTCTACCGAGATTACAATGCAAACTCTCTGGTTAACTTATTATCAAAATCGGTCCCACCGAGTTTGATAATCGGTCAAACCGAGTTTGCCTGACCAACTCTCTGGAAAGCTTATTACCAAAATCGGTCTCACCGAGTTTGTGTAATCGGTCTTACCGAGATTACGTTATGCCCTAACCCTAACCGAATCGGTCCCACCGAGTTGCATTCCGGTCCCACCGAATTGCATTCTGGTCCCACCAAAAACCCTAACGGTCACATTATTTGCTAAATCGGTTTGACCGAGTTTAACGATTTGGTCCCATTGAGTTTGGTAGATTGTGTGTAACGGTTAGATTTTGTGTGGAGGCTATATATACCCCTCCACCTCCTCTTCATTCGTGGATAGAGCCATCAGACTAAACCTACACTTCCAACTTACCATTTCTGAGAGAGAACCACCTACTCATGTGTTGAGGCCAAGATATTCCATTCCTACCATATGAATCTTAATCTCTAGCCTTCCCCAAGTTGCTTTCCACTCAAACCCTCTTTCCACCAGATCCAAATCCTATGAGAGAGAGTTGAGTGTTGGGTAGACTATCATTTGAAGCACAAGAGCAAGGAGTTCATCATCAACGCACCATTTGTTACTTCTTGGAGAGTGGTGTCTCCTAGATTGGCTAGGTGTCACTTGGGAGCCTCCGACAAGATTGTGGAGTTGAACTAAGGAGTTTGTAAGGGCAAGGAGATCGCCTACTTCGTGAAGATCTACCGCTAGTGAGGCAAGTCCATCGTGGGCGACGGCCATGGTGGGATAGACAAGGTTGCTTCTTCGTGGACCCTTCATGGGTGGAGCCCTCCGTGGACTCGCGCAGCCGTTACCCTTCGTGGGTTGAAGTCTCCATCAACGTGGATGTACGATAGCACCACCTATCGGAACCACGTCAAAAACATCCGTGTCTCAAATTGCGTTTGAATCCTCCAGTCCCTTCCCTTTACATTCTTGCAAGTTGCATCCTTTATTTTCCGATGCTCATATACTCTTTGCATGCTTGCTTGCTATATGTTGTGAATGTTAAACTTGTGCCTAAACTCCACTTAAACTTTAAAGGAATCTTAAAAACTGCAACTTTGGTACTTAGTGTCTAATCACCCCCCCCCCTCTAGACACCTCTTCTCAAGGTCCTACAGAAATAAAAACAGAAAAAGAAAATAAACAAAAGAAAATAAAAACAAAAATAAAGAAAACCCCCACCTCCCTGACCCAACTGGACCACTGGCCCAGGCGCACCCCTCCTCTCCTCCCCTGTTCACGAACCACCCCGTGGCCATGACCGATGCCCGCCACGGCACGGGTCGTCGCCGTGGCGGCCATCCGCCGGCACCCCCCACTCCTATAAGGCCTCGCCCCGGGCCAAACCCTAGCTCTCTCCACTCACTCCCCCCTCACTGGATCTGGGCGCCCCTCGCCCCTCTGCGTTCCGCTCGTCGCCCTCGAGGCCACCTCGTCGCCATTGCCACGGTCAACCGCCTCTTCTTGCCGTCTCTGCACACCCAGGAGCTCCGACGGACTCCTCCACGTCGTGCCCGCCCTCAACTTCAAGTCGGGGTGCTGCCAAGCTCGACATCATCTTCAAGCTCTGCCCCGAGCTCGCCGCCTTCGATTCAGTCGTCTCCGACAGCCGTCGGCCTCCCCGACCCCTCGAGCTCGCACCCGTCCTCCTCTGTGAGGCCCTCCTCCCGTTCCCCTCGTTTCTCCCCTTTGAATCAGCGTCGTAGACCCGCCCCCACCTAAGTTCGCCATGGCCAGACCCTGCCGTAGCCACGCCGGGCGCGCTCCCAGTGCCTCTGCCCGCCCAGGGCCGGCGCCCTCGCGCGTGCTCGTACGCCCGAGGCCGCACCGCCTGCGTACTGCTGTTGTTGCTTTGCGCTTGCTCGCCTCTACTTCTGCAAATTGATGCTGCTACTGCCTCCTATCGATGCTGGCCGTCGCGGATCCCACTCGCCTCCGCTCACCCCGTCGTCCGTCGCCTGCACCCGCGAAGCCCTGCCGTTGCCTTGGTTCCGTGCACCACCTCGCTAGCACTGTTGTGGCCTCGCCGGCCCACACACCCGCAACCCCCCCTCTCACTCGCCCGCGACGATGCACAGTCCTGCTTCGACGAGGCCTCCCTCTGCCATGCGTAGCTCTGTCCATGGCCTCGCCTAGTGCCCCCCTGCTCCGCCTCCTGCCGCCAACCACGGTCCGGCCACGCCCGCTCGGCCCCGCTCCGACCTCGCCCTGCTGCTGCTCCCCCTCCCCTGCACCCGCCGGCGCCCAGTGCCCGTCCCCTCCTCTGTCGGTCTGGGCGGGTGCACAGCACCCGCTCCAGGCGCCCGTAACCCGCGCGCCCGCTAAGCCAACCGTGGCCCAATGACAAGTGGGGCCCAGCCCCTAGAACAAAAAAATAGGAAATATATATATATATATAATAATTAACTAATTAATTAATTAACTTTGCCTAATTAACCTGATAATTAAACCAACTAATTAGGTTAATTAGTTAGGTGAGTCAATGATAGGGGGGCCCACCCCTATTGACTAGTCAAAGGTTGACTGGTCAACTGGGTCCCCTAGCCCCACATGTCAGCCAGTGTATAATTTTTGGTGTACACTGTGCTGGGTACATCTAGCAATTTAACATTAATTTTGAATTAAAATAAATTAGAAAATGAATTAAAACTTTGGAAATTAATTTAAAACAATCTGTAACTCAGATGAAAAAAACTTTGTACATGAAAGTTGCTCAGAACGACGAGACGAATCCGGATACGCAGCCCGTTCGGCCGCTACACATCCCTAGCATAGCAAACACCCAACTTTCTCCCTCCGGTTCATTTGTCCGAAAACACGAAACACCGGG
This sequence comes from Triticum dicoccoides, assembly GCF_002162155.2. Taxonomy (NCBI): domain Eukaryota; kingdom Viridiplantae; phylum Streptophyta; class Magnoliopsida; order Poales; family Poaceae; genus Triticum; species Triticum dicoccoides. The sequence continues at coordinate 244,341,693 of NC_041383.1, read as the reverse complement.
AATACTTTCCCGGATGTTTCCCCCCTTCGTCGGTATCACCTACTACCGCGTTAGAGCACACCTAGCACCGTGTATTGCCATGTTACGCTTTGTGATGCTTTGATTGCTTTGTTATTTATTGTGTTCCCCCTCCGTTATTTCTTTTTGGTAGACCCCGAGATTGCCGGCGACCCCAGTTCGACTATGGAGTTGATGACCCCTCCTTTCCAGAGCAAGCAGGCAAGCCCCCCCCCTTGATCACCAGATATCGCCTATTCTTCTCTATACTGCTTGCATTAGAGTAGTGTAGCATGTTACTGTTCGATTACTCCTATTCTGTTGCATAGCCTGTCATTGTTGCTACAGTCGTTGATACCTTACCCGCAATCCTAAATGCATAGTATAGGATGCTAGTTTATCATTATTGGCCCTACATTCTTGTTAGTCGCCTTGCTATACTATCGGGTCGTGATCACTTGGGAGGTGATCACGGGTATATACTATACATACATACTATACAGATGGTGACTAAAGTCGGGTCAGCTTGTTGAGTACCCGCAAGTGATTCCGATGTGGGGGCTGGAAGGACAGGTGGCTCCATCCCGGTAGAGGTGGGCCTGGGTTCCCAACGGCCCCCGACTATTACTTTGAGGCGGAGCGACAGGGCAGGTTGAGACCACCTAGGCGAGAGGTGGGCATGGCCCTGGTCGGCGTTCGCGGTTACTTCATAATAACAGGCTTAACGAGATCTTGGTATTTGATCTGAGTCTGGCCACTGGCCTATATGCACTAACCAACTACGCGAGAAAGATATGGGCACTCGACGTCGTGGTATCAGCCGAAGCCTTCGTGACATCAGCGACTGAGCGGCGCGCGCCGGATTGGAACATAAGCCTGCTCTTGTATTAAGGGGGCTAGTTCTGCTTCCGGCCACCCTCGCAACATGCAGGTGTGCAATGGGCTATGGGCCCAGACCCCTGCACCATAGGATTTAGACCGGCGTGCGGACCTCTCTGTTGTGCCTAGGTAGGGCTGCGACGTGTTGATCTTCTGAGGTCGGGCATGACCCAGGAAAGTGTGTCCGGCCAAATGGGATCGAGTGTGTTGGGTTATGTGGTGCACCCCTGTAGGGAAGTTTATCTATTCGAATAGCCGTGTCCCTCGGTAAAAGGACGACCCGGAGTTGTACCTTGACCCCTGCGCCTCTTTCGATCTGTATCCCAGTTTGTGCTAGCCTTCTTAAGGCAAACTTGTTTAACTTATGTCTATACTCAGATATTGTTGCTTCCGCTGACTTGTCTATGATCAAGCACTTGTATTCGAGCCCTCGAGGCCCCTGGCTTGTATTATGATGCTTGCATGACTTATTTTATTTTTAGAGTTGTGTTGTGATATCTTCCCGTGAGTCCCTGATCTTGATCGTACACGTTTGCGTGTATGATTAGTGTATGATTAAATCGGGGGCGTCACATCAGTGTCAAAGCTTGCATCGACGTAACCATTTACGACTAGCTCTTTGTCACCTCCATAAACAAGAAACATATCCTTAGTCCTTTTCAGGTATTTCAGGATATTCTTGACTGTTGTCCAGTGATCCACTCCAGGATTACTTTGGTACCTCCCTGCTAAACTAATAGCAAGGCACACATCAGGTCTGGTACACAGCATTGCATACATGATAGAGCCTATGGTTGAAGCATAGGGAACATCTTTCATTTTCTCTCTATCTTCTGCAGTGGTCGGGCGTTGAGTCTGACTCAACTTCACACCCTGTAATACAGGCAAGAACCCTTTGTTTGCTTGATCCATTTTGAACTTTTTCAAAGCTTTATCAAGGTATGTGCTTTTTGAAAGTCCAATTAAGCGTCTTGATCTATCTCTATAGATATTGATGCCCAATATATAAGCAGCTTCACCAAGGTCTTTCATTGATAAACTTTTATTCAAGTATCCTTTTATGCTATCCAGAAATTCTATATCATTTTCAATCAACAATATGTTGTCTACATATAATATCAGAAATGCTACAGAGATCCCACCCACTTTCTTGTAAATACAGGCTTCTCCAAAAGTCTGTATAAAACCATATGCTTTGATCACACTATCAAAACATTTATTCCAACTCCGAGAGGCTTGCACCAGTCCATAAATGAATCGCTGGAGCTTGCACACTTTGTTAGCACCTTTCGGATCGACAAAACCTTCTGGTTGCATCATATACAACTCTTCTTCCAAAAATCCATGCAGGAATGCAGTTTTGACATCCATTTGCCAAATTTCATAATCATAAAATGCAGCAATTGCTAACATGATTTGGACAGACTTAAGCATCGCTATGGGTGAGAAAGTCTCATCGTAGTCAACCCCTTGAACTTTGCGAAAACCTTTCACAACAAGTCGAGCTTTGTAGACAGTAACATTACCATCAGCGTCAGTCTTCTTCTTGAAGATCCATTTATTTTTGATGGCTTGCTGATACGTCTCCAACGTATCTATAATTTTTTTATTGTTCCATGCTATTATATTACCCCTTTTGGATGTTTATGGGCTTTACTTTACACATTTATATCATTTTTGGAACTAACCTACTAACTGGAGGCCCAACCCGTATTGCTGTTTTTTTTGCCTATTTCAGTATTTCGAAGAAAAGGAATATCAAACGGGAGTCCAAACGGAATGAAACCTTCGGGAGCGTGATTTTTGGAACGAACGTGATCCAGAGGACTTGGAGTGCAAGCAAAGAAGCAGCCGAGGCGGCCACGAGATAGGAGGGTGCGCCCACCCCCTCTGGGTGCCCCCTGTCTTGTGGGCCCCTCGGGTGGCCACCGACATACTTCTTCCTCCTATAAATACCTACGTACCCCGAAAACATCCAGGGAGCCAACGAAACAAAATTTCCACCACCATAACCTTCTGTATCCGCGAGATCCCATCCTGGAGCCTTCACCGGTGCTCCGCCGGAGGGGGAATCGACCATGGAGGGCTTCTACATCAACACCATAGCCCTTCCGATGAGTTGTGAGTAGTTTACCACAGACCTTCGGGTCCATAGTTATTAGCTAGATGGCTTCTTCTCTCTTTTTGGATCTCAATACAATGTTCTCCCCCTCTCTTGTGGAGATCTATTCGATGTAAACTCTTTTTGCGGTGTGTTTGTCGAGATCCGATGAATCGTGGGTTTATGATCAAGTTTATCTATGAGAAATATTTGAATCTCCTCTGAATTCTTTTATGTATAATTGAGTTATCTTTGCAAGTCTCTTTGAATTATCAGTTTAGTTTGGCCTACTAGATTGATCTTTCTTGCCATGGGAGAAGTGCTTAGCTTTGGGTTCAATCTTTCGGTGTCCTTACCCAGTGACAGAAAGGGTTGCAAGGCACGTATTGTATTGTTTCCATCGAGGATAAAAAGATGGGGTTTATATCATGTAAGTGCATCTAGTGCCCCTTAGTGATTTTGGTGTATTGAAGACTTATAGGTTAAGGGACTAATGTGTTTGTGAGTCTACACAGGTCTATAAGTCTATGAGGAGTTTGATATTTACAGGGAAAGTCGACCCCTAAAAATGAATATCATCGACTGAAGATTTTGGTATTTCTGAAGACTTTCATGAAGACTTTGAAAGTGAAGAAATTGGTGTAGCCGTGAAGACTTGGTATTCATGCGAGGAATATGAAGCTTGAAGACTTTCGTTTTCATAGTTTTGTTTTTCTCCTTCTTGAGTCATAGGAAACACCGTACTGTTAAAGGGGGTTGAGGAAATACTAAGGAAAATTTTCCAAGTGATGCTCAACTCAAAATCCTACACCTACCAAACCCTTCGAGTGAAGCCTTCGAAAATCTCATATAGTTCGGTCAATTTCTTCAGTGACAGAGACGAAGTTCTTCTCGTCGCTGAGGAATTTGTTCTGACTGAGGAGTTAGGAATTCTCCAGTGTGGATTGCCTACACGGTGAGGAACATGATAGCCCTGAGGAATTTGATAGTCAAATTTCCGACCGTTGCTGTGCTACGCGCCAGCTGTCCCAAAATATCTTATCCACCTAACGGTCATATCAGACAAGGGCATTTATGTCTTATCATGTCGGGCTGCTCCCTAGGCTATAAATAGCCGCCCCCTACAACCACTAGTTGGTTGGCTGCTCCGAGAGAAACTGACACTTGTCATTTGAGAGCAACCCATCCTCCGAGGACTTTGAGCGAAAATCATCGAGTGAGGAAAACCCCAAACCCAAACACCTAAAAACCCCAAAGTGATTGAGCATCACTGAAGATATTGATCCTGCGTGGATCCGACGCTTGTTACCTTTGAAGACTGTGCTTCTTCCAGACGGTTAGGCGTCATGGTCTAGAGCATCCAAGAGGAATTATGGATCGCCGAGTGACCGAGTCTGTGAAGGTTTGGAAGTCGCCTGAAGACTTACCACGAGTGATTGGACGAGGTCTGTGTGACCTTAGTTCAAGGAGAATACGGTGAGGACTTGGTGTCCTGAGCTGCGTGCTCAGCGACTGGGTGTCCGGGACTGTGTGTCCTCGAGTTTAAATACTCAGTCGCTCCAACCAGACGTACAACTGAGACAGCAGTTGGAACTGGTCTACCAAATCATTGTCTTCACCAACCTTACTGGTTCTATTTCCTCAACTCTTTCATTTCCTCATTACTGTGTTGAGTGATTGTTCATATCTGTGTTTGAAGACTTTGACTGAAGACTTTCTCAATTTCCTCAGTTCAATTTCTTCAGTCTGTTTGTCTTCATCTTGTGTTATCCTGTGTTTACGCTTCCTGTACTCTGTGCTTGTCTTCATTTCATCATGATGACTATGTCTGTATCCTGTTATGCTTACTTCTGAGTACTTATTCCGCTGCTAGTAGTTCTTCGGCAAGGAATTTCCCCACCGGCAAATTCCTCAGTGAAGAATTCATAAAAATCGCCTATTCACCCCCCGTCTAGTCGATATAACGCACTTTCAATTGGTATCAGAGCAAGGTACTCCCTTGTTCTGTGTGATTTTGGTTTAACCACCTGGAGTTCTAGTTATGTCGACCGCAAGTATGATCAAGGTCTCCGCTGGGTGTCCTACCTTCGATGGCACGGACTACCCCTACTAGAAGAATAAGATGCGAATGCATCTTGAAGCAATTGACAACGATCTCTGGTACGTTGTGGAAAATGGTGTTCCCTCACTCACACCTTCTCTGAATGCTGCTGATGTGAATAGATTCAAGCAACTCGATTCTTAAGCGAAGAATATCATATGTGGCCATCTGAGCAGAGGACAGTATGGAAGAGTGAGTGCTTTGGAAACTGCTAAACTTATCTAGGATAGGCTCTCCAAAGTAAACGAAGGAGTCTCAACTCAACGTGACTCGTGTTGACGTTCTTCGCAATCTCTTCAACCGCTTCAAAAGACTCGACAATGAAAATGTTCAGCAAACCTTCGATCATCTCACTGACATCTCAAATGAGCTTCAAGCGCTTGGTGCCACTGACATCACCGACCATGAGGTGGTGAAGAAATTGCTGAGATCGCTAGATTCCTCATTTGATACTCTGGCACTGATGATTCAAGAGCGAGCTGATTACAAGTCACTAGATCCCGCTGATATCCTCGAGAGGCTAAATACTCATGAGTTCCAGCTTGCTGAAAAGAGAGATCTCTATGGTTCAAGCTATGGCAAAACACATGCCCTGAAGGCCAAGGTTGTGTCTGAATCTAAATGTGAAGACTCTGGTAGTAGCCTCGGTGATCCTGAAGAATTGAGCCAGGAGCTAGCACTGCTCGTGAAGAAGTTCCAGAAGTTCTCAAGACGTGGTCGCTTTGGAAAATCCTCAAGAAGCAGTGATTCCTCATCAAGTGACTATAAGAGAAGGCTATGTCACAAAAGGCCTGGTCACTACATTCAAGATTGTCCTCAGTGGGACAAGGAATTAAAGAAGAAGAAATACAAGGATTACAGTTCTGATGATGCCAAGAAGAAGAAGAAATCTTCAAAGTCTTCATCATCGAAATCCTCAAAGTCTTCATCTCACAAGAAGAGCAGCTCCAAGAAGGCTCGGGCATTCATTGGCAAGGAAATGGACTCTGAAGCTGAATCTGAGGAACATGAGGAAGAGGAGGCATTCGAGGAGTCTGAGTCAGGTGTGGCAAGTCTAGCTCTTGCTACCGCATTTGTCAGCAAGTCTATCTTCAACTGTGAAGAAAATGGCAACACCAACAATGCTGATGAAGATAATGATGACTAAGCTCCCACCTATTGCTTCATGGCAAAAGGTGCCAAGGTAACAAAATACCCCTCCTCTGAATCTAGTGAGGATGAATCTGATGAAAATCTTAAGCCTAGCTACTATAAACTTGCTAAGATTGTTGTGAAACAACAAAAGGCTATTGAAAAACTTCAAAACATGCTAGACAAAAGTGATGATATGTTGGGTGATGAAATGGACCGCACTAAAGACTTAACTGAAAATCTTCAGAGACTTCAGTCTAAGTTTGACAACCTTCAAAGTCATCATAACACTCTCTTATCTGATCACGAGAAGCTTTCTTATGAATTTCTTCAAAGAAAGCAAGATCTTGAGAAGCTAAGAGTGAGTTATGAAGATCTTCAGAAGGATCGCGATTCATTACTTGCTCAACAAATCAGCGCTACTGTAGGACCTTGAAGTATGTCTAGAGGGGGGGTGATTAGACTACTTGACCAATTAAAAACTTAACCTTTTCCCAATTTTAGAGTTTGGTAGATTTTAGCTATCTTAGGACAAGTCAAGCAATCATCACACAATTCAAGCAAGCATGCAAAGAGTATATAGGCAGCAGAAATTAAAGCATGCAACTTGCAAGAAAGTAAAGGGAAGGGTTTGGAGGATTCAAACACAATTGGAGACACGGATGTTTTTGGCGTGGTTCCGATAGGTGGTGCTATCGTACATCCATGTTGATGGAGACTTCAACCCACGAAGGGTAACGGTTGCGCGAGTCCACGGAGGGCTCCACCCACGAAGGGTCCACGAAGAAGCAACCTTGTCTATCCCACCATGGCAGTCGCCCACGAAGGACTTGCCTGACTAGCGGTAGATCTTCACGAAGTAGGCGATCTCCTTGCCCTTACAAACTCCTTGGTTCAACTCCACAATCTTGTCGGAGGCTCCCAAGTGACACCTAGCCAATCTAGGAGACACCACTCTCCAAGAAGTAACAAATGGTGCATTGATGATGAACTCCTTGCTCTTGTGCTTCAAATGATAGTCTCCCCAACACTCAACTCTCTCTCATAGAATTTGGATCTGGTGGAAAGAGGATTTGAGTGGAAAGCAACTTGGGGAAGGCTAGAGATCAAGATTCATATGGTAGGAATGGAATATCTTGGCCTCAACACATGAGTAGGTGGTTCTCTCTCAGAAATGGTAAGTTGGAAGTGTAGGTTTAGTCTGATGGCTCTCTCCACGAATGAAGAGGAGGTGGAGGGGTATATATAGCCTCCACACAAAATCTAACCGTTACACACAATTTACCAAACTCAGTGGGACCGATTCAATAGACTCGGTCGGACCGATTTAGTAAACCTAGTGACCGTTAGTGATTTTCGGTGGGACTGACATGCAACTCGGTGAGACCGATTAGGTTAGGGTTAGGGCATAACGTAATCTCGGTAAGACCGATTACACAAACTCGGTAAGACCGATTTTGGTAATAAGTTTTCCAAAGAGTTGGTCAGGTAAACTCGGTGGGACCGATTTGCTCTTTTCGGTGAGACCGAAATGTTACAAAAGGGAAACAAAGAGTTTACATTGCAATCTCACTGGGACCGATCGCTCACTTTGGTTAGACCGAAACATTACTAGGGAAACAGAGAGATTACAATCCCATCTCGGTGAGACTGAGATCCCTATCGGTAGGACCGATTTGCTTAGGGTTTGTGGCAGTGGCTATGACTTTTGGAATCGGTGGCGCCGGATTGGAAGAATCGGTGTGACTGATGAGGGAGTCCTGGACTAGGGGGTGTCCGGATAGCCGAACTATCATCATCGGCCGGACTCCAAGACTATGAACATAGAAGATTGAAGGCTTCGTCCCGTGTCCGGATGGGACTTTCCTTGGCGTGGAAGGCAAGCTTGGCGATACGGATATGTAGATCTCCTACCATTGTAACCGACTCTGTGTAACCCTAGCCCTCTCCCTGTCTATATAAACCGGATGGCTTTAGTCCATAGGACGAACAACAATCATACCATAGGCTAGCTTCTAGGGTTTAGCCTCCTTGACCTCGTGGTAGATCTACCCTTGTAATACCCACATCATCAATATCAATCAAGCAGGACGTAGGGTTTTACCTCCATCAAGAGGGCCCGAACCTGGGTAAAACATCGTGTCCCTTGTCTCCTGTTACCATCCGCCTAGACGCACAGTTCGGGACCCCCTACCCAAGATCTGCCGGTTTTGACACCGACATTGGTACTTTCATTGAGAGTTCCTCTGTGCCGTCGCAATCAGGAAGGATGCCTTTTTCCGTCTTTAAAGACGGCGCCGTCGTCAGGGGAGCTTTGGCCACTGGCCAAACTATCCGGCTAGGCGGTTTTCTTATGACCGCCTGTTCGTCCACTGCTCCGACAATAACCTCTCAGGTCATCAAAAGCGATCTTCACGTCAACTCGGAATTCGCCGAGCAGCTAGACCCGATGGAGCTCTCCTCCGTAAATGAGCTCTTGGATCGCATCGCCGCCCTGGGAGTCGCCACAGACTACGATCAGATTGGGCTTAAAACCGATCAGAGAGAAATTAACTCTCCCCAGGCTACCCACCACGTTGTTGTAGTAGAAGAACAACGCGGTGACTCTTCTTCTATGTTAAAGACCAGTTATGTCCGGATTCCCGATCCCTCCATGCCGGATTCCCGTGGAGGGATGGACGTCAATCAAGTACTGAACCTAAAGTCAGGCATCAGACCAGATTTGTTGGATAACATCCAGCAATCCAAGCTTCCAAATCCGGAAACTTCTCGGCCTTTGAGCCTCAGGTGGGGCGAGGTTCCGAATTTAATTCCGCCCGCCCACCCAAACATAAGCGATCTATCTCAAATACGGCAAGAGCCCGATGAAATAGTACATCATTACTGGGCCAGATTCCTCCTGGTTATGGACAGGATAAAGGACTGTCGTGAGGAAAGCGCAATCTCAATTTTCTGCAACAATTGCACGGACAAGGGAATCATGAACGCCATAAGTCGTCGCAAAGTTACACGCTTCGCCGACCTAGCGACCATAGTACAAAAATACTGTGCGATGGAGAGTGCCTGGAAAACCGAAACCAGGTTTTGGGACAATCCGGCCCTGAACACGACCCTAGTTCGAAATAAAAGGGTGCGTCACACTCAAGCACCTGGGTTAAAAACCAAAAAGCAAAAAACCCCTAAAGGGCACAGAACCGTACTGGAGGGATGGCTCAACGGACCCTGTAAAATCCATAGTACAGAAGGCGCCACTCCAACACATAGCCTTCGAGCATGTTGGATACTATGGCAGGTGGCCAAAAGTGGAGAAGGCTTCCTAGCCCCGGGTAACCAGCCCAACAGTACCAGTACGGTATTAACAGTCTTCGAGACTTTCACATCAAATAACATGCGGAAACGAACAATCTGCAGCCTCGCCGAAGTCTACCAAGTAGCAACAACAAATCCATGGAGCGACACGGCTATCACCTTCAATGCCAGCGACGAACCTAAATTCCGAACAGCCCGAGCACCAGCCGCATTGGTCCTCAGTCCGATAGTGGACGGCTTTCGTCTTACCAAGGTACTCATGGATGGCGGCAGCGGATTAAACCTCATCTACGAGGAAACCCTCCAAAAAATGGAAATTGACTGGAGCTACATTGAGTGAAGCAGCACAACCTTTAGAGGAATAATCCCTAGTCGGGAAGTACGATGCACAGGAAAAATCACACTAGATGTAGTGTTCGGCTCGCCGAACAATTACAGGTCCGAGGAGGTCACGTTCCAAGTGGCCCCGTTCGGCAGCGGATATCACGCCTTGTTAGGGCGAGAGGCATTCACAATCTTCCCAGCTATACCCCATTACGGGTACATGAAGCTTAAAATGCCCGAACCCAATGGAATCATCACTCTTGTCAGCGATCCAGATATAGCACTCTGCGCTGAAAGTAAGACAGCCGCACTAGCCCTAGATGCATTATCCGAAGCCCTAGTGGCAGAGGAACTCACTGCGCTGCGCTCCACGGTGGATAGGGACGATGTGATACTTGATAAGAGGTCTAAGTCCACCTCTTTTAAACCAGCAGACGAAATAGTCAAATTCCAGGTCCATCCAACGGACCCCACAAAGACGGCCTCCATTGGGGCACAATTAAACCCTGATGTAGAAGCCGCACTACGAGAATTCCTTCGAGAAAATTGGGACATTTTTGCCTGGCACCCTTCAGATATGCCAGGAATCCCACGCAGACTGGCAGAACACAACCTAAATATCCTAAAAGGATTCAAGCCAGTCAAACAGGCTCTTCGGCGATTTTTCCGAACCCAAAAGACAGGCAATGGGAGAGGAGCTAGCCAAACTCCTAGAAGCCGGATTCATCAGAGATATAAAACATCTGGACTGGCTAGCAAACCTGGTAATGGTACCAGAAAAGGACAAATCCTAGCGCCTTTGTGTCGACTTCAAAGACCTTAACAAGGCCTGTCCAAAGGATCCTTTCCCCCTCCCCTGCATCGACCAAATCATCGATTCTACCGCAGGGCACGATTCATTGTGCTTCCTCGCCGCATACTCCGGATACCATCAAATCAAGATGGTGGAAAAAGACCAGGCCGCAACGGCATTCATTACTCCATACGGACCATTCTGCTTCAACACAATGCCCTTCGGGCTCAAAAACGCCGGCGCAACATATCAGCGCATGATTCAGACATGTCTGGCTACCCAGATAGGCAAAACAGTGGAGGCATATGTAGACGATGTGGTCGTTAAGACCAAACACGTCGAAACCCTAGTAGACGATTTGAGGATTACATTCGATAACCTCCAAGCATACGACATTAAGCTCAACCCGGAAAAATGTGTTTTCGGCGTACCAGCCGGAAAGCTCTTGGGCTTCATTGTATCCGGTAGAGGAATTGAAGCAAACCCAGCCAGGATCCGAGCTCTGTCACAATTGGATATCCCAAAAGACCTCAAACAAATACAAAAACTAACTGGTTGCATGGCAGCTCTAAGCCGCTTCATCTCCCGTTTGGGAGAAAAGGCACTGCCCCTCTATCGCCTCCTCCGGCGCACCGAACACTTTGAATGGACGGATGCTGCCACGGCCGGACTCGAAGAAAGTACGGCCATATTGGCAACAAATCCGGTCCTAGCCGCGCCCAACCTGGGCGAACCTATGTTATTATATATCGCGGCAACACATCAAGTTGTCGGCGCCGTACTCGTCGTCGAACGAGCAACAGAAGGGCACAAATTCCCTCTTCAAAAACCAGTGTACTGCGTATCCACTGTCTTAACTCCATGCAAGTCCCGGTACCCACATTATCAAAAGATAGTGTATGCGGTGTTCATGGCATCCCGGAAGTTGCGACACTACTTTCAAGAGTGTTCCATAACGGTGGCCTCCGAAGTACCTCTCAACGATATTATAAACAATCATGACGCGACGGGAAGGATTGCAAAATGGGCAATTGAGCTCTTACCATTTGACATAACCTACAAACCACGGCGAGCTATAAAGTCGCAAGTTTTGGCTGACTTCATCGCCGAATGGACCGAAGCCAAACTCCCTAAAGAGTACGGCGCATACTCCAATTGGATCATGCATTTCGACGGCTCCAAAATGTTGGCTGGCTTGGGGGCTGGCATCATCTTGACGTCCCCAACCGGAGACACAGTCCAATACGTACTTCAAATAATGTACACGGACTCCAACAACGCAGCCGAATACAAGGCCCTTCTACATGGTCTCCGGATGGCAATCTCCATGGGTATTCGACACCTAGAGGTGCGCGGGGATTCAAACCTTGCAATATCCCAAGTAAATGGAGACTTTGACGCCAAGGATCCGAAAACGGCAGCCTACCGTAACACCGTCCTAAAAATGTCAGCTCGGTTCGAAGGACTCGAATTCCACCATGTAGCCCGGGATAATAACCAGGCAGGAGACGTGTTGGCACGCATCAGCGCAAAACGCGACGCCGTCCCTCCAAACATCTTCCTGGAACGGCTCTTTAAGCCATCCGTATTATGGGAAGAGGAGTCCGGAAATAACAACCCGGAACCAACTGCACCACCCAACACGGAACATTCTGACACAATCGGTGGCTCACCCAATGAAATAACACCTTCAGCCCACGAAATAATGGCAGTAATTGCCCCGTGGACGGAACCATTCCTAGCCTACTTAATCAGGCAGGAACTTCTAGAAGACCAAAATAAGGCCCGTTGCATAGTTCGGCGATCTAAAGATTACAAGGTCCATGAGGGAGAACTTTATAAGAAAAGCACAACCGGAGTCCTTCAAAGGTGTATCTCCGAAGAGGAAGGGCGAAATCTCCTGGCTGAAATTCACGCCGGACTCGGCGGGCACCACGCCGCAGCCCGGGCCCTTGTAGGCAAGGCCTTCCGTACAGGATTTTATTGGCCGACAGCCCGGGCAAATGCTCAGGACTTAGTCCAAGGATGCGTCGGTTGCCAGCTCTTTGCTAATTAAAGCCACATGCCACCCACCGCCCTCAAAACTATACCCATCACTTGGCCGTTCGCGGTCTAGGGGCTTGACATGGTTGGACCCCTTAAAGGGGGAACCCACAAGCAAAAATACTTATTGGTCATGGTGGACAAATTCACCAAATGGATAGAGGCCAAGCCGGTTAAAACGGCAGAATCCGGACCTATGATAGACTTCATATCCGGGGTAGTACACTGTTTTGGCGTCCCCCACAGCATCATCACTGATAACGGCACGAATTTCACGGCCGACGAGGTTAAACTCTGGTGCAAAAACATGGGCATCAAGCTCGACTACGCTTCAGTCTATCACCGTCAAACTAACGGTCAAGTGGAATGAGCAAATGGTCTAATCATGAGCGCCATTAAACCCAGATTAGTGCGGTCCCTCAAGGAATCTAACACGCACTGGGTAGAGGAGCTCGACTCCATACTCTGGGGGCTGCAGACCATGCCAAACCGCACTACCGGATTCACACCATTTTTTATGGTATACGGCGCTGAGGCAGTTTTGCCCTGCGATATAATTCATGACTCGCCTCGCGTGCGCATGTACGAAGAAAGAGAAGCCGAGTTGGATCGGCAGGACAGTTTGGACGCCTTAGAGGAGGAGCGCGACGTGGCAAAATCCCGTTCCGCATTCTATCAGCAGCAGGCTCGAAGATATCAAAGCAGAGAAGTACGGGCCAAAACTTACAATGTTGGCGAGCTAGTTCTACGCCTGCCGGACAAGAAAAAGGACAAACTTAAGCCAAAATGGGAAGGTCCCTTCATCATCGACCAAGTCCTTACCGGCGGTGCATACCGTCTACGCAACGCATCTAACAACCGACTCGAGCCAAACCCATGGAACACAGCCTGTCTCCGAAGATTCTACGCCTAGCGCCGGACTCAGAGTTCGTCTCCTTCCTCCGTCCACCTTTCATATTTTTTCGCTGTCTTTGTTTTCCCTCCTTTTTCCTCCCTCTTTCAGTACAAGCCTCTTGAGGGCTGATCTGCGCTTTGTTCGCACTCACTTGATGTGCTACTCGCACTCGTTATACCTGGGGGCTTCTTTAACAGAAGCTAATTTATATGGGCTTCATGCCCAACACATGTGTCATACTTCCGCATGTACCTTTTACTCACCATTATATGCATCGATATGACTTAAGTTTTGGCCAAGCCGGGTTGCCTGGCTCCTGTGCTTACCCCTACGTTCCCGATTGTTTGGCTAGGAGGTAAAGGGAGCACCTCTGCGATTGTTACTGCCGGGTCAGCCGGCTGTGTACCTCAGACTGGGTGAAGCCGAAGGCTAGCGTTCTTAAGGGAATATTCGGTCGGTGACCTGAAAGATGATTTATTACTTATTTATTTATCTGCCCCCAGATGCTTTTTCTGCTCTTTTCGCAGTCCGGACATGCACTTTAGGGCATGCCTCCCAGGGAAAGGAACCCCTAACGGAACTATTCTCCCTGGAATATGTTTCTTACTAACCATGTAATATAACATAGCTAGTTGGGCACTTGTGTGATAAAGCACTTATGACCCCTACGCCTTGTCTCCATGCATGCCCCGGTTTTTGTATAACCGTAAGGGTATTCGGACACACTCCGGACTGTTGGGTCCCGAGGTTGAAGCGAAAAGGTCCGCAAAGACAAACGATCTACAATCCGGCTAGAAGGCATTTTACATGTCATTTTAAATTACATCGTCAAACTGACTGATTGTACTCCTCTTCAATCCCATCTAACAGGTTGTCTAATTTACAGTCCCGTTGGGAATATTTCGCGGCCAACTCTACTTGGCCGTACATCAGGCTCACAGGGATCTCCTTCCCATCGGGCCCCACAGGTCCGACCTCGGCCATGTGGTTTGGATCAGCCTTCGTGTACCGCATCTTCACCATGGCCCAGCCTCCCTGGCGCCTTGACGGCAGGTCGATATCTTCCACAGAAGGAAGCGCTGCCGTACTCCCTAAAGCTTCTCAGCAAGCCCTCCAAGACCCTCGGGTAGGGAGACGGAAGGCCATAAGGCCTGAACGACGCCGCTCATCGCCTGCCGAACACGTTCGTGCAGTTGCAGCAGCTCGGGAAGAGGGTCTCCCGTGGAACCAGGCATCTCCTCCGCCGGACGACCCGTGAGCACACCTACAGACACATTTCTATCAATCGACTTCCTCGCCGAACTCTTCTTTTCAAAAGAGTTTGCTCAAGCACTTACTATAAATGCCGCGACGAAGCCGCCGATTCTCCTTTACGGAGTTAGACAGCTGGACCCAAACATCTTTTAGTTCTTCGCCCAGCTGGGTGTTGGCATCTTGGAGTTTGTTCCTCTCCTGCTGCACCCTCATAAGCACCCTCTCGCCGGCCTTAAGCTGGCGCAGCAGATGTTGCTTGTCCGGATCTAGTCCGGCACCCTCTGCAATATTATTGTCAGACTATACACACATGCCGCACTTCATAAACTACTTCTCTTTTCGAAATATGAATTACCAGAGGGGGTCTCTGTGGCTCCTCCGGCAGCGGCTAGTGCGGCCTCAAGTTGGGCCTTGCATTCTTGAAGCTCTTGGGACAGGTGGGTATTCTTCTGTGTAAGATCCTGCATAACAAATGATCCTTAAATCAGTTAGTTTAACTATTTTAAGTCTCGAGGGCTACTGGCATATATAACTATTAAAATTTCTAACCCGTATGTCTTTTACATACTGCTTCGTGGCTCTGGTTAAACCATCTTGAGCAGCACGGAGGTGCGCGTCTCCCGCATTAAAGGCATTCAACGCCTCTGGGGAGAAACACGCATCACGAAGAACTGTCCGACAGCGCCTGTGATTCATGGCGCTCTCCACCTCAGACTTGGTGGCGGACAACCTGTCGGCATCCTCCGTTGGAGGAGCATCCGACTCGCGCCTTGCGCTCGCCCCCCTCCGAACCAGGCGTTGGAGCCTGGCTGGCGGAGGCTTGGTTGGCAACCTCTTCGGGCTCAGTCCGGCGAGCGCTCTTTCTCCTGGAAGAATCATGAGCATTAATATACCTCCCAGGAGTCTTTCCCTTAAAAGACAATGGTGCGCCATACCTTTGCGGCGACGTTTCGATTCGCGCCGCACTCCTCTTCCGCCTGCTGGGCCGCACTGACCCTGGTTGGTCAGTCGCCGCGGGCTCGGCTTCTCGCTGTAAAGGCACCTCCCGCGAAGCACTGTTGGTACACGGTGGTCAGAAATAAGCATTAAAAAGTAACGGCGTCAGGACTTCGGTCGTACTCACCTGGGAAGCCGGAGATAAACCGGGGTAGTTGTTGGAGTAATGGGCCATGGGTAGGCTGACCCGAGCCCCAGAACCTTTCAAGACATCGGGGCAGGCCGCGCCCCTCAAAGCCGAGTCTCAGATGACGACTCCCAAATGAGCCGAGTCTCAGATGACCACTCCCAGATGAGCCGAGTCTCAGATGACGACTCCCAGATGAGTCGAGTCTCAGATGACGGCTCCCAGATGAGCCGAGTCTCAGATGACGGCTCCTGGATGAGCCGAGTCTCAGATGACGACTCCCAGATGAGCCGAGTCTCAGATGACGGCTCCCGGATGAGCCGAGTCTCAGATGACGGCTCCCAGATGGGCCGACTCATGGCCGGCGACTTCCGGAGGAGCCGGCTATAGAGAGTCGGCCCACGACTCTACACTCATTGCGATAGGCAGGGCGGGTACGACCACGGCGTGGCCGTCACCTCCTGCTTGCGAGGAGCCGGCGTGGCTACAGTGTGTCGTACCGCCGGAGATCTCCGGCGTGGCCCGGCACTGTAGCCATGCTAGACCTGACCTTAGCCACAGTGCGCGGCGCACTGTGGCCACGATGGCCTACCTATACGGCTCAGAGACGGCGGACCCGCCAGTCAGTAAGAGCATAGAAGACGACGGATATGCCCCTAAGGCGGCCCCGTGGGAGTCGACTCCCCGGAGTCGGCCAGCCTCTCCTGCGGGTCCCACGCGCCATTAACCAGACAAGATAGGGAGTAACGACAGTGATCGCCCGATAGACGACGGCACTGTTTCCACGACCCAATGACCAAGCCTGCGTCACCAGAAGCACGGCTACAGTGCCGGACTCACCGGCGGAGCCTGCGAGTCGGCGGGCCCCATCAGTCGGCGGAGAAGACGGCGGCCTGTGAGACAGACGGCTGGGACCCGCGCCCAGCCGGATTACCATTGTACCCCCGGGGGGTAGGCCTATATAAACCCCCCGGGGCACCCATGCAAAGGGTTCGCATCCATTAGCCTTAGACCAGATCATATAGGAAGAAGAAAGCCAGCCTTGCCTCCTTCCACCTCCAGAATACAGCTCTAGGAGCAACCTTGTAGTCACTACGCCTTAGTGATCATGCGGAGACCCCACAGAGCAGCAGTAGGGGTGTTATCTCCCCGGAGAGCCCCGAAGCTGGGTAAGATTCGCCGGCGTGCATGGCTTCGCCTAATCCCGTTTCCTCGCACCGGCGACGTTCTACTCGCTCCCACCATGATAAGCCATCCTTTGGCATATGTCGCACCCAACCCCTGACATTTGGCGCCCACCGTGGGGCGAGGTGCACCGTCGTTCGGAGACCTGCTTTGAACGGGAACCCTTTTCCTCCCCCGCGAGCGCAGCCAGCCCGGCACGCCCGATGGCGCTTGCCCTAACGCGCTGCAAAGCATCGACGACGCCTGCGCGGCGAGCTACCTCGCTGACCTTCTCGGCAAGGTTAGCATCTCCCACGAGCCTTCATCCGATGCAGGCACGGGCGGCCCTGAAAGCCTCCTCGCGGGCCTCCTCGACCATCTCCAAGTCGCCGGCGAGCCTGCCGTGGACTTGGAGTCCGTAGGCTCCACCGACCCGATGCTGGTCGACTCCGACGGCGTGTCGCTCGGCACGTTCCCCTCCAACATGGTGATCTACGACGAGCCGCTCCCTCGCGAGGCGAGCGGCGGAAGCGCCATCACGGAAGTGCTCGTCATCAGTCATGGCGAGCACTCCGGTGAAGGAGCTCATGACCCGCTCGACGTGGCTCTGCGAGACCTGACGGCGCCCATTCTGGAGGACGCTGACGCCGAGACGCTGGAGGCACACCGCCTTCAGCTTGTCGAAGGCGTGAAGAAGCTGGCAAGCATGAGACGCTTGTCGGAGGCCTACCAACGTGAGATGGATCGCGCTGTGGGCGGCTCGCCAGCGCCGACTGGGCCTAGCCGCCTAGGCGCGGTCCGACAACGCGGCGCGGCCGTCGCCAACCTGTTCGGGGCCGATCGCCCCGTATATGCCATGCCTGCAGAAAACATCCGTGCCGCCCAGGCGGCAGCAGACGAGCTAGACAACTTCGAAGGCGAAGAGCGCCGCCTAATGACCGAGCGAGTCCAGCGACTCCTTAAAGCGGCTGCCGCACAGAACGAAGCCGGCTGCCGCACGGAGGCGCCGCAGCGACAAAATGACGACTTACCTCCCCGCCGAGATCAAGGCGCGACGTCTCGGACGCCGACTGGCGGAGTCCGCGGAAGAAAAGAGAAGGATCCGGCTGTCAGCCACAGTCGGACTCGCATCACCATCGAGCGCGACCAAGATGGCCGCCCAAGAGCAGTGGAGCGGCAGGGCGACTACCTGCCTCCCCCACCACGAAGGGAAAGACGAGTCTCCCCACCACCTATCGAGCATCCGACTCTCCGCGACCGCCTCGGCCGTCGAGTGGGAGTCGGAGAGAATGACGGTCGCCACCGGATCGACCGACTCCGCCGATCCCTGGCGCTGGAAGAAGAAGACGAGCTGGGTCCACCCTGCTTTGGGCCCCGCATCCGAGATGAGCCCTTCCCCAAAGGGTTCACGCTCCCCCGAGACACACCCAAGTACACCGGCTCCGTGAAGCCAGAAGATTGGCTAGTTGACTACTCCACAGCCGTCAACATAGCAAACGGCAACAAGCGTGTTGCCGTGAAGTATGTTCCGCTAATGCTCCAGGGCACGGCCCAGACATGGTTGAACAGTTTGAAGCCCCGCAGCATCAACAGTTGGGTCGACTTCACCGAAGCTTTCATCCGCAACTTCACCAGCACGTACAAGCGGCCTCCCAAGCCACGACAACTCTCCTTGTGCGTGCAAGGCCAAGACGAGTCGACACGCGACTACCTCACGCGATGGGGCGAGCTTCGGAACTCCTGCGAATGCATGCACGAGGTGCAGGCTATCGAGTACTTCACCGCCGGGTGTAGAGAAGGCACCCTCCTCAAGCACAGGCTCCTCTGCGACGAGCCCGAGACCCTCGACGAGTTGCTGGTCATTGCAGACAAATATGCCACAGCCGACTCCTCCATGAAGACAGAGATTCAAGTTAGTGCGACTGGCAAAGTGGCCCCTCAAGCTCCCAGAACTCCGGCTGGAGATACCAGTCAGCGGCAGCAGCAGAATGATCACAAGCGCAAGGCCCCGCAGCTGACTTCCAGCAGTCGGCAGGTCGCGACAGTCGAAGACCAACAGCCTGAGGGGCAGCCTCCGGCGAAGCGGCAGAAAGGCGGCAAGTCCAACTGGTTGCCGGCCTTCTCTTATGAGCAGACTTTGGATGGTCCCTGCAAGTTCCACAGCAGTGCGAAGCCGTCAAACCATACCACCTGAAAATGCCACTGGCTCACCAGAATCGCCAAGGGAGACGGCCTCCTTCCTCCACCGCCTGTTGGGCCGCCGCCTCCACAGCCGCCCCAGCAGCCGGCGGCCAGGCCAGTCGGCACCGTACAAGATGAATACCCCGAAGAACATGGAGCTTATGTGGTGTTCACCAGTATGGCTGATGATCGACGCAGCGGACGGTTCCAGTAGCAAGAAGTAAATGCAATAGCATCAGATACTCCGGAGTTTATGCATTGGTCCGAGAAGCCTATCAGTTGGAGCAGAACAGATCACCCAGAGGTGATGCCGAATCTGGGCTCCTACGCCTTGGTTCTGAGTGCTACCTTGGCCACTGATAGGTGGGCCGCTCGCTTCTCACGAGTGTTGATAGACGGAGGCAGCAGCATCAACATCCTGTACAAGGATACCATGGAGAAATTAGGAATCAAGCAGAAACAGCTGCAAAGCAGCCGAACTGTTTTCCACGGCATTGTGCCTAGCCTTTCCTGCTCCCCAATCGGCAAGATCCAGATAGACGTCCTCTTCGGAGACAAAGATCATTTTTGCCGAGAGCCAGTCTGGTTTGAAGTGGTGGACCTTGAAAGCCCATACCAAGTGTTGCTTGGCCGACCCGCTTTAGCCAAGTTCATGGCGGTCCCCCACTGCGCCTACCTCAAGATGAAGATGCCGAGTTCAAAGGGGATTCTGACCGTGGCTGGCGACTACAGGAAGTCGTCCGCCTGCGCGGCCGAGAGCAGTCAGCTTGCCGAGTCCCTAGTGATCGCAGCTGAGAGGCGGCTCCTTGACCAGGTTGTGGCGATGGCCGGCAAGCAGCCAGAGATGTCGCCCGACCCCAAGGAGTCGGAAGCTGAGGGTTCGTTCAAGCCGTCTAAAGAAACAAAGAGGATACCTTTGGACCCGGAGCACCCGGAGAGGCACGCTGTCATAGGTGCAAACCTAGACAGCAAATAGGAAGGCGAGCTCGTCAATTTCCTCCGTGAGAATCGAGACATCTTTGCATGGTCCCCTAAAGACATGACAGGTGTACCGACGGAATTCGTCGAGCACAAGTTACATGTCCGATCTGATGTGAAGCCCGTCAGGCAGCCCTTGCGCCGCCTGTCAGAAGAGAAAAGAAGAATTGTTGGAGAAGAGATAGCCCGACTCCTAGCGGCCGGCTTCATTATGGAGGTGTTCTTTCCAGAATGGCTGGCGAACCCGATCCTAGTGTTGAAGAAGAACAAGCAGTGGCGGATGTGTATCGATTACACAAGCCTCAACAAAGCTTGCCCCAAAGATCCATTTGCTCTGCCAAGAATTAACCAGGTGATAGACTCCACAGCCGGATGCGAGCTATTGAGCTTCTTAGATGCATATTCAGGATATCATCAGATCAAGCTGAACCCGGCAGACAGACTGAAGACTACCTTCATCACGCCGTTTGGAGCCTTCTGCTACCTGACTATGACGTTCGGCTTGAGGAATGCCGACGCCACCTTTCAGCGTTGCATGCAAAAATGTCTCCTCAAGCAACTCGGCAGAAATGCCCACGTCTATGTGGATGATGTGGTAGTGAAGACGGAAAAGCGGGGACATTGTTGGAAGATCTCCAAGAAACCTTTGAGAATCTGCGCCGATTCCAGATCAAGCTCAATCCGGAGAAGTGCATCTTCGGAGTACCAGCTGGCCAGCTCCTTGGTTTCCTGGTCTCTGAACGCGGCATAGAGTGCAACCCTGTAAAAATCAAAGCCATCGAGAGGATGGCAGTCCCCCGCCGACTGTTAGATGTGCAGAAGTTCACCGGCTGCTTGGCATCCATCAGCCGATTCATCAGTCGGCTGGGCAAGAAGGCTCTCCCTTTGTACTAACTGATGAAGAAGACCACCTTTTTCGAGTGGAACCACAAGGCGGATGAAGCGTTTCTCGAGCTGAAGAAGATGTTGACTACTCCTCCTGTGCTGGCGGCTCCGACTCCCAAAGAGCCTATGCTCCTATACATTGCCGCCACCAACCGGGTAGTCAGCACAGTTATCGTAGTCGAGCGCAAGGAGGAAGGCAAGGCGCTCCCTATCCAGAGACCGGTATATTACCTGGGCGAGGTACTGTCGACCTCCAAGCAGAACTACCCCCACTACCAGAAGATGTGCTATGGCGTGCACTTCGCCGCCAAGAAGTTGAAGCCTTACTTTCAAGAACATCCAATCACTGTGGTTTGCACCGCTCCACTGGCCGAGATCATCGGAAGCCGTGATGCTTCAGGTCGAGTAGCCAAGTGGGCCATAGATCTGGCTCCCTACACCATCTACTACCAGCCCCGCACCGCCATCAAGTCACAAGCACTGGCCGACTTCCTTGTCGACTGGGCCGAGACCCAGTACCTCCGCCAGCACCTGACTCCACCCATTGGCGAATGCATTTCGATGGCTCCAAGATGCGCACCGGCCTGGGAGCCGGGGTCGTCCTCACCTCCCCCAAAGGCGACAAGCTCAAGTATGCACTATAGATCCACTTCGCCACCTCCAACAATGTTGCCGAATACGAGGCGCTCATTCACGGGCTCCGGCTTGCCAAAGAACTCGGCATCCACCGGATCCTGTGCTACAGCGACTCTGCTTTGGTGGTCCAGCAGTCATCTGGCGACTGGGACGCCAAAGACGCAAACATGGCGAGCTACCACTTCCTGGTGCAGCAACTCAGTGGATATTTTGAGGGGTGTGGATTCCTTCACATTCCAAGAAATGTCAATGACCAAGCGGACGCCCTGGCACGAGTCGGCTCCACAGGTCAAGCAATACCATCCGGCGTCGCCCTTCAGCGCCTCCTCAAGCCTTCTATCAAGCCTTCGCCAGAATCAGACTCTATTTTTGTGCCAGCTCCCCCCGAAGAAGTCGGATCCGACTCAAGAGCACCAGCAGACGGCACAAGAATCCTCACAGATGGCTCCAAAAATACCGCAGTCAAAGCCGGCCCGGGGACTGCGACAGTCAGCCTGAAGACTTCAGAACTCGGCCCGGGGACTTCATCGACCCAGCAAGCGGTCGTGGATCCCAGCCCGCCGCCTCCCAGCCCAGTCACCCTTGTCCAAGTCGCAATAGTGGCAATCGAAGAAATAGCAGCACCCTCATGGGCCCAGCCCATCCTCAAGTTCCTAGTAAACAAAGAGCTGCCAGCTGATGAAATCCTGGCTCGGCAAGTGCAACGCCGAGCAGTAGCTTATACCATAGTCAACAGAGAGTTGGTCAGGCGCAGTGTCACTGGTGTCTACCAACGCTGTGTCGAGGCAGAACAAGGCCAAGCAATTCTCAGAGACATCCATGAAGGCGAGTGTGGCCACCATGCGGCTTCAAGGGCACTTGTCGCCAAAGCCTTCCGACACGGCTTCTTCTGGCCGACTGCCCTGGAAGAGGCCAAGGAATTAGTCCAAAATTGCAAAGGGTGCCAGATGTTCCGTTCCAAGCCGCTCCAGCCGGCTTCAGCGCTCAAGACCATTCCCATCGCCTGGCCCTTTGCGGTTTGGGGCCTGGACATGGTGGGACCATTCAAGACGGCATGAGGCGGCGTAACTCACCTACTTGTCGCAGTGGACAAGTTCACCAAGTGGATAGAAGCAAAACCCATCAAGAAATTGAATGGTCCGACTGTAGTAACCTTCATCGCCGACATTACGACTCGGTACGGCATACCACATAGCATCATCACCGACTATGGCACAAATTTTGCCAAAGGAGCCTTGGCCCGTTTCTGCGCAACACAGGGCATCCGACTGGACTTAGCGTCCGTCGCCCATCCACAGTCAAACGGCCAGGTAGAGCGAGCAAACGGCCTCATCCTATCCGGCATCAAGCCCCGCCTGGTTGAACCACTGGAGCGCTCGGCCGGCTGTTGGCTTGAGGAGCTGCCAGCCGTCCTTTGGAGTCTACGCACGACTCCAAACAAGTCAACCGGCTTCACGCCTTTCTTCCTCGTCTACGGTGCTGAGGCCTTCATCCCGACGGACATAGAATTCGACTCCCCGCGAGTCACCATGTACACCGAGGAGGAAGCAGAAGAAGCACGTCAAGATGGCGTCGATCTGCTGGAAGAGGGCCGGCTGTTGGCACTCAGTCGGTCCGGCATCTACCAGCAGAGCCTGTGCCAATACTACAACAGGAAGGTCAAGCCAAGATCTTTCCAAGAGGGCGACCTTGTGCTCCGACTGATCCAGCGGACAGCCGGCCAGCACAAGCTGTTGGCACCTTGGGAAGGCCCCTTTATTGTCAGCAAGGTGTTGGGCAATGACTCCTACTACCTGATCGATGCTCAGAAGCCCCGAGCTCGCAAGAGAGACGACTCCGGCAAAGAGTCGAAACGACCATGGAATGCAAACCTCCTCCGAAGGTTTTACAGTTGATTCAGTATGTATCATGCTACCCCTTTGTATTAAAGTATCGAGACTTCGGGCCCCCCGAGACGAGCTCGGGGACTGCCCCTTTTGATTATCTGTATGATAAGAATTATGCCTTCAAGTATGCTACTTCTTGCTATACCGCTTGGCGCCGGGTTTGACTAGTCGGCCCAGGGACTCGCCGTCTGGCGCTATGAAATGTTTCCTGAAGTCGGACAAGTAGTGTGCGGCGCCTAAGCCGTCTCCTTCCAGAAGCCGCAACTCGCAGAGCGACTGTTTGGTAGGCAGGAGTAAGGATGAATGGGCGTCCACACAAAAAATGGCTAAGGACCCAAAACATCAACATAGCCTAAGCTGGTTTCCAGCCCCCCTTTTTTACAAGCCGACTCGCGAATATTCGGCTTACTGCTTTCTATCCAACTTGTTAAATAAACTCCAAAGAAAGGCAAGTACTTGCTTTCCCCAAAGTAGCCAGGCATTTGACCCAGCGGCAGTCCGTAGAGCGGTTTGCCGGCTGGCAAGGCGGCAACTAGGGGAAGGCGACAAAGGAAAAAGCCAAAGGAGAAATGAGCAAGGAAAGATAGAACTCGGATTAATATTTACATAAGCATAGGCCCATTGGCCGAATCTTCAGACAGAAGTCTAAAATACACCCCGAGGGTGGAATTGTGCAAATTAACAAGTTCATCAAAGACTTCCTAGAACAGATAAATAAAGCCAGAAGGCAGCCTAAGGAGCAGCAGACGGGTTCGGAGGGTCAGAGGAGACGGCGGTGTCAGGCACCGGGGGAGTCGGCTAGGCAGTCTCAGCTTGATCGCCGCCAGCGGCAGTTGGCCCGGTCGGACGCGGCTCGTTGCTAGAGGCACGGTCGAGCTGAGGCTGGTCGCCCGCTCCGCCCTCTGGCACCTCCATCTCGCCTTTGTCCTCCGCCTCGCCTTCTTCCTCGGTGCTGGAGTCAATCACCTCCGCCAAGTCCTCACCATATTCCGGGTTCATCCCGAACCACTCTGGCGGCACTTCCTCGCCGCCTTCAGCCCGCTCGGGGACGAAGACACTGGTGTCCGTGTACTCGGCGATGGCCGCCGCACGCTCGACAAGGGCGCCCTCCACAGCCTCCAGCTCGGCTTGGGCCTCTGACCGGAACGCGGCCAGACGGTCCAGGTCCAGCCCCGGATACCACGCCTTGACGAACTCCAAGGCCCGGCGCGCTCTGGCCCGGGCCGAGGAACCCTTCCAGGCCTCAAGACGGCCGGCTGCGACCTCCAACCAGTCGGCAGTTCAGCTGGCGGTGCGCAGAGCCGGCATGTCTAGCCACAGGGCGGCAACCGCCTGGGTGCCGGCACGCTGAAGCCGGCGCATCCACCGGTGGGCCGGACGAAGACGGGCCTCGATGCTCAGAAGCTGCTCATCGACGGTCAAGGGAGCGTTGGCAGCAATCACCTCACTGTTTGCCCTTCGCGTCTCACGATCAGCCTCGATGGCCAGAGGGACTGCCTGCGAGTGGCCAGGGAAGAAGTCTGCCAAGACAAAAAAGAAGAAGTCGAAAAATCAGAAGTCAGCCTGACACATAGTCGGAAATTCAAAGAAAGAAAGCTCACCATCGACAATATCCTCAATCTCGTGGAAGCCGGAGGTCAGCATCGCCTCCTTGTCAGTCCAGGAGGAGCGCTCGCTCTCGAACTCGGCCAGAAGAGTGGCCTCTTTCTTCTCGGCCTCGTCCTGCGTCTTCTTGAGCAGCTCCTTCTGCTCGGCCAGCTGCGCAGTAAGCAGATCGTGCTCCGCAGCGAGTTTGGTGCACTCCTCCCCCTTAACGCGCAAGGCGGTGTCAACTTCACCCAGCTGGCCCTGAAGAGTAGCGTTGGCCCCTGAAGAACGAAAGAAAGAGACAAATAAGTCGTCAGCAAAGAAGGTCGCCGGGAAGATCCGGCCCGACTGCTCAGCAGTCGGCCCGAATCTCGGGGACTACAGCCCGCGGGTGCGCCAGCGCGCCCCCGCGAAGAAAGAAGAATGAAAGAAAGAGACAAATAAGTCGTCAGCAAAGAAGGTCGCCGGGAAGATCCGGCCCGACTGCTCAGCAGTCGGCCCGAATCTTGGGGACTACAGCCCGCGGGTGCGCCAGCACGCCCCCGTGAAGAAAGAAGAACAAGAAAGGAAATGTCGAAGTCGTCAGCAAAGAAGATCGCCGGGAAGATCCGGCCCGACTGCTCAGCAGTCGGCCCGAATCTCGGGGACTACAGCCCGCGGGTGCGCCAGCGCGCCCCCGCGAAGAAGAGGGAAAAAACTTACTCCGGCTTTCTGTCAAGTCGGCAGTCCGCTTGCTCAACTCTTCAACATTGCGGTTGAAGGCAGTGGCGCGGAGGTTCTGATACTCCTGCAAACATAGATTTCAGACAAAATAAGTACTTGGAACTCGCTAGAGGGAGTTCCGAGCCGCCCGCTCAGCAGCCGGCCCGGAACTCGGGGACTACACCCAGTGGGTGCGCTGGTGCGCCCCCATAGAGAAAAACAAGAATCAAAAAGAAGAAGGAAATGTACTCGGCCCGGCGTGACGCCTCTTCACGCCGCCTTGGCCAGCCAGGCCGGCGGAGGAGCCTGCGCCCGAGGGGCTGACCCTTAGCGGATGGCGTGGGGCGACTTCCCCTTCGGCGTCGTCATCGGGCCAGTCGGCGAAAGTGGCCGAGAGCCTTAGGCCGCTTCCCGCTCCTCCTCCTCTGCCTTCGGCGTCGGCTTCCATCGCCGCCGCCCCCAAGTCGGGGTCGTCGACGTTGTTCTTTGCACGATCAAGGACAAACTCGCGGGGCTGTCTCGTGGCGCCGGCCGCAGGCTGCATGAGGGGGTTCTAGCTCAGAAGAAACCAACGAGAATCAGAAACCGGATTCGGCCGCAAAGAAGACAAAGCAATAAGGAGATGCGACTTACCACTGGTGGGGGATTGTCGCGCGAGTACGGCTCCTTGCCAAACTGCCAGTCCTCCCCGAACTCGCAGTTCGCGATATGGTTCACCATATTTGCCACCTCCGCGTGGGGCATCTCCTTGGTGCTCATCTGACTTGGGTCTCAGAGGCCGCTCATCTCACAGATCAGGTGAGGCCGACCTTGGAGCGGGAGAACTCGGCGTGCCACGAAGGCAGCCAGCAAGTCGGCCCCGACAAGGCCCTCCGACTGCGTCAAGACTCGGAGTCGCGCTACGGCGGCAGCTCCGGCGGGAGTCAGCGTCTTGACCCGATGAGACCAGCTGGGGAGCCTCCCAGCTGGGGGGCCGGCTTCGTAAGCCGGCAGATTAACCCCAGTCGCCGTCGGAGGCGAGGTTCTTCACGTAGAAGTATGAGCGCTGCCACATCCTCACCGACTTGATCAGCGAGATGGAAGGGAAGGGGTTGTCGTCCGTCGAGCGCCGCATCGCGATGTAGGCACTGCACTGAGCCGGCATGCCGACGACGTGCGTGCCGAGCTTAGAAGAGAAGAATTCTCCCCACAGCTCGATGGTGGGGAGAACGCCGAGGAAACCTTCGCACAGAGTGGCGAAGGCAGAGAGCAGCACCACCGTATTCGGGGTGAGGTGGTGCGGTTGGAGGCCGTGAAACTCCAAGAAGGAGCGGAAGAAGCCGCTCGCCGGCAGCCCCAGGCCGCGCATGAGGTGCGAGCGGAAGATGACCCGCTCGCCCTCCTCCGTCGGTGATATCTCCTTCGCCGGCGTGGTGCGGGCTCGCACGAGGTGTGCGCCGGGGAGGCGGCGCGTCTTGCGGAGGAATTCAATGAGGTCGTCGTCGACCTCCAAGCCGTCCCACACGCCGGAACGCATGGCCGGAGCCGCGGCGATGGAGGAGGAGCTCATCGCTGGCTGGTGCGGTGTGGTTCTGCTCGCCGGCGGCAAGAAGGAGAGAGGAAGCAAGAGGAAGCGGGGGTCGGGGGAGATGGACGCGCGTGCTATGCCGCTCCACTCCCCCCCTACTTATAGCCTTGGAGGCTAAGAAGCCGAGGGGGCGGGCGTGGGATTAACTGCGCCCAGAGCCCCACGCCGCCCCACGATTTACCCCACGAAGTTACTGCACGCAGTAACGGCGTGAGAAGCCTAACCGTTCACGCGGCCGTAGTGGATCCGTTCGCGTGCCGGGGCGCGGTAGTGGCGGGCCCCGCCTGACAGCCCGTCCTGTCACGCGCGTGGGCCGGCAAACTGTCCCTGCCGCGTGGCGCCACGCGATAGGGCCGCGGTGGGCGGCAGCAGGGAAGCGTATCAGGCACGCCGCCTGGTCTCCCGCCACGACTTTCAAGCTCTCCACAGAGCAGGACGGCCCTCTACGAATCCGACTACGGATAGTCGGCCCAGAGGAAGACGGTAAACGAAGCCCAGATTCCACCACCGGAAGAATGAAACTGTTGAGGCCCCCCAGCGAGTCACCCTTGGAGCCTCACCAGCTTCGGGGACTACTGTCGGAGTAATGGGCCACGGGTAGGCTGACCCGAGCCCCAGAACCTTTCAAGACATCGAGGTAGGCCGCGCCCCTCAAAGCCGAGTCTCAGATGACGACTCCCAGATGAGCCAAGTCTCAGATAAAGACTCCCAAATGAGCCGAGTCTCAGATGTCGACTCCCAGATGAGCCGAGTCTCAAATGATGACTCCCAGATGAGCCGAGTCTCAGATGACGGCTCCCGGATGAGCCGAGTCTCAGATGACGACTCCCGGATGAGCCGAGTCTCAGATGACGACTCCCAGATGAGCCGAGTCTCAGATGACGACTCCCAGATGAGCCGAGTCTCAGATGACGGCTCCCGGATGAGCCGAGTCTCAGATGACGACTCCCAGATGGGCCGACTCATGGCCGGCGACTTCCGGAGGAGCCGGCTATAGAGAGTCGGCCCACGACTCTACACTCATTGCGATAGGCGGGGCGGGTACGACCACGGCGTGGCCGTCACCTCCTGCTTGCGAGGAGCCGGCGTGGCTACAGTGTGCCGTACCGCCGGAGATCTCCAGCGTGGCTCGGCACTGTAGCCATGCCAGACCTGACCTCAGCCACAATGTGCGGCGCACTGTGGCCACGATGGCCTACCTATATGGCTCAGAGACAGCGGACCTGCCAGTCAGTAAGAGCATAGAAGACGGCGGATACGCCCCTAAGGCGGCCCCGTGGGAGTCGGCTCCCCGGAGTCGGCCAGCCTCTCCCGCGGGTCCCACGCGCCATTAACCAGACAAGATAGGGAGTAACGAAAATGATCGCCCGATAGATGGCGGCAGTGTTGCCACGACCCAATGACCAAGCCTGCGTCACCAGAAGCACGGCTACAGTGCCGGACTCACCGGCAGGGCCCACGAGTTGGCGGGCCCCATCAGTCGGCGGAGAAGACGGCGGCCTGTGAGACAGACGGTTGGGACCCGCGCCTAGCCGGATTACCATTGTACCCCCGGGGGGTAGGCCTATATAAACCCCCCGGGGCACCCATGCAAAGGGTTCGCATCCATTAGCCTTAGACCAGATCATATAGGAAGAAGAAAGCTAGCCTTGCCTCCTTCCACCTCCAGAATACATCTCTAGGAGCAACCTTGTAGTCACTACGCCTTAGTGATCATGCGGAGACCCTGCAGAGCAGCAGTAGGGGTGTTATCTCCCCGGAGAGCCCCGAAGCTGGGTAAGATTTGCCGGCGTGCATGCCTTCACCTAATCCCGTTTCCTGGCACCGGTGATGTTCTACTCGCTCCCACCATGATAAGCCATCCTTTGGCATATGTCGCACCCAACCCCCGACAGTAGTCAGCCGTAATGGTGACTAGAGCATTGTCTGTGCTGAGCTGGTGGAGCACCCCGTCAATCAGTTCCACCATTATGTCCGGATCCTCTCCGGAGGCCGGATCAAGGGATCTTCCTGGATCCTCGGGTTGTGGAGTCGGGCTTTCTATGCCCTCCACATCCCGGCGCAGTTCCTGCATCGAAATCATAAAGTAAGACACTTATCTTTGAAAGCACGGATCGGATATATGAACGTCCGCTTACCCAGCTCCGAGGGTTATTCATGGAGAATCCATTCAATGGACTCGTGCGGAGGAAGTCCTCCTTCTCCCCCTTGTACAAGCCGGACAGGATCTTCACCAGATCGGCGGCCGATCCCGGCCCCTTGCGGCCATGACGGGTGGCGTCATTCTCCCTGTTGAAATCACACATGGGGTGGCCCCTATATTGGAGCAGCTGCACCCCTCGCATAATGCTTGTGGCCATGACTCCAATCATGGTTAATCCGGAATGGGCCTGTAACCGTATCCGGCCCATCAGATATTGGACGCTCCTATCATCTTCCCGTTGAGGGCTCCACGGGCGCCAACTCAAGCGTTTCTTCAGAGGAGCGTTGCCAAACTCCGGGAGGCCGATCCGAACTGGATCCGGCAGCGGGGCGTCTTCCATATAGAATCACTCGGAAGGCTAGTCTTCGGACGCCTTCTTCGGGGTTCCGGATAGATATCTGGTCCCGGCGATGCGCCATATTTCGGCTCCGCCCACTTGATATATCGACCCCTCGTGAGAACGGGGTACGAGGCAAAACAGTCTCTTCCACAGCACAAAATGGGGCTCGATGCCCAAGAACAGCTCGCAAAGAGCTACAAAGCCCGCGATGTGCAAAATGGAGGCAGGTGTGAGGTGGTGAAGTTGGAGTCCATAGAACTCCAGGAGCCCCCGGAGAAACGGATGTATGGGAAATCCGAGTCCCCTTATTAAGTAGCGGACGAAGCATACCCGCTCTCCTTTGGAGGGATTGGGGACACTCTCCGCCTGCTTCCCACCCTTGTAGGTGGCCAGTCCGGCTCGAATCGGAACCATAAAGGCTAGGGGAAGGTATCCCTCTGCTTGGAGCATCACTAACTTGCTATGCGGGACTGAGCATCTCCTCCAATCTCCTGGCTGAGGACTAGGAGCGCGAGAAGAGGAGTCGCGTCGACTGTCCATGTTGGAATGGATTTTTGTGAGATGCGCTTCGATGAGTACTTGCGGAAGGAGGATGGTGTGATTCGGATCTGGATCCTCGCCTCTCTTATAGGCGGCTTATTCGCGCAGCTAGGGGGTAAAACATAAAAATACCCTGGCTTTTCGCATTCATACAACACGTGGAAGAGGGTCATTATTGGACGTGGAAGCCAAGGAGCGCAACATTTATGAAGAAACCGGACACTATTCGGCAAACACATGGAACATGGAGGAGAACCCACCTTGCAAACGCCAAAGACAATATACGCGCCGGACTCGTCGTCATTGAAGCCTGGTTTGGGGGCTACTGAGCGAGTCCTGGACAAGGGGGTGTCCGGATAGCCGAACTATCATCATCAGCCGGACTCCAAGACTATGAAGATAGAAGATTGAAGACTTCGTCCCGTGTCCGGATGGGACTTTCCTTGGCGTGGAAGGCAAGCTTGGCGATACGGATATGTAGATCTCCTACCATTGTAACCGACTCTGTGTAACCCTAGCCCTCTCCGGTGTCTATATAAATTGGATGTCTTTAGTCCATAGGACGAACAACAATCATACCACAGGCTAGCTTCTAGGGTTTAGCCTCCTTGATCTCGTGGTAGATCTACCCTTGTAATACCCACATCATCAATATCAATCAAGCAGGACGTAGGGTTTTACCTCCATCAAGAGGGCCCGAACCTGGGTAAAACATCGTGTCCCTTGTCTCCTGTTACCATCCGCCTAGACGCACAGTTCGGGACCCCCTACCCGAGATCCGCCGGTTTTGACACCGACAACCGATTTTGGCTTTGGGTTTAGGTCATTTGTGGATGTGGGAAAGTAGTTGAGGGTTTTGGAGCATATCACAAAGCACATGAAGCAAGAGGCTCATTAAGCAACACCTCATCCCTCCTTGAGAGTATTGGCTTTTCCTATAGACTCAATGTGATCTTGGATCACTAAAATATAAAATGAAGAGT
This sequence comes from Triticum dicoccoides, assembly GCF_002162155.2. Classification (NCBI taxonomy): domain Eukaryota; kingdom Viridiplantae; phylum Streptophyta; class Magnoliopsida; order Poales; family Poaceae; genus Triticum; species Triticum dicoccoides. The sequence goes on along the minus strand of NC_041383.1, from coordinate 244,310,091 downwards.
CTTGAGCCTTTGAGCTTGAGCCAATCCTTTGTCCTTAGTATTTTGAGGGATCCACTTTCATCATCTATGCCATGCCATTCATTGAGCTTTCCTGAAATAATAGTCTTGGAATAGCATTAGCTCAATGAGCTATATGTTGTTATGAATTACCAAAACCACCTAGGGATAGTTGCACTTTCAATCTCCCCCTTTTTGGTAATTGATGACAACATATAGATCAAAGCTTCGACAAATGATATTAAGAATAAAAACATCGTTGCTTTGAGAAGTATGTGATAAGCAAGAGCTCCCCCTAAATTTGTGCATAGTTTAAAATTTGCTTTGGACTGCAAATGCACAAGGAATTAGGCTCATGGGTTACTCTTCCATGTCACATACATCTTGGTGGAGCGCTCAAAATGATAAGTATTGAATACATGCACTCATCACCAAGCAAAGTGAATGATCACATAAGATAGATAGGATAATATCATCAAACATGCGTAAGTGTAGCTTATGATCAAACACGTGATCATCAATGTCTCACAAGCATAGTATCTCAACCAATCAAAAAGCAAACAAGTTTAAACCAACAAAGCAAGAGAGAACAAAAGCAACACTCTCTCTCTCGAAGCCTATGATCTATACATTTTTCTCCCCTTTGGCAACAAGTTACCAAAAAGTTCATAGAAAATGCATAGTGCTAGATCGACTCTCAGGCTTGATCTTCAGTTGGTAGTGTCCGGATAACTCCAAGGACGAAAGCTTCAGTTGATGTAGAGGGTGCTGGAGTTGATGCTGAAGCTGGTTGCACTGGAGCTGAAGGGGCAGTAGCTGGTGCTGTAGATGTTGCTCTAGTGTCTGGCACTGGCACAACAACTGACCTCTGAGCTCTAGGCACTCTGGGAAAGACATGTGTGGTTGTCTTGCCCTTCCTCTCCTGCATGTCATCCTGCAGTTGCTCCACAACTAACTGAATCTCAGTTACTTTGACATGTAGATCATAGAATTTTTGTTCCATGATTCTTTCCAAGCTCTCCTGATTCTGAGTTAAGGTGGCCAGCCCCTTCTCAATCCTCAGAGATGATGCTATCAAGTAACCAAGCTGCTCCTGCTTGTTTTTCAAGAAATACTCAGATGCCTCCTCTTGAGTTGGCATCTTGGCAGCCTTCTCCTTCCTTGCCTTCTCCTTCTTCTCTTGAGCTTGAACTGATGATGGATCATCCTCATTCATGACAACCTCATTGTCTCCAAAGTCTAGATAGAGTGGAAAGTGTTCCCTATCCAATAGATATTTGCCAGTTCCCATCTTTGAGTTGATTAATTCCTGAATCTGAGGTGCATAACCATAGCTCCTCTTATGATCTGCTGCAGTCCTCTTAATGGTTTCAACTATGAGGCTCATGACTTTGAATTTCTGTGGAACATCAAATAAATGCAACATATTGATGGCATGCCCTCTCATCATGTTGTGGTCACCAGACTTGGGTAACAGAGTGTGCCTCAGAATCCAATTGATAGTAGGCAGCCCTGACAACAGAAAATGGACTGATCCAAAAGAGAAAGTCTCTAGGGCTTTGTCTGGGATATCCTTGTACATGTGTGCCATGGTATTGTGTCCCATTTTCTTCTTGGCATATACATCCAGATCATCATCATTTTCCTTTGGGGCATTTATCAGTTTTGCCCATTCTTCAACAGTGGATTGGTACCTTGTACCTTCAGACATCCAAACAATTCTTCCATCTGGGTAAAAATGTGTTGTGGAGTAGAATTGCATGATCAGTTCATCATTCTAGTTTGTGAGCTTTTGCCCAATAAAATCTGCAACTCCACAAGCAACAAAGTTGTCTTGCACTCCAGGATAGTGCTCTTCATTCTCCTTCATGTAGGTCCAGTCGACCCACCTCATATCACAAACTATGGGCTTCTTGTCCAATAAGATTGTCTCATAGAAGTCCTGTTGTTCCTTTGTATGGAACATGTAATCAACAGCAGTTCTTCTCCTTGTGGCATATGGATCTGCCATCCTCCATAGCCTCAATCCTGAGTCTTTTCTGATGTTCATGTCCTCAGCCACAGGATGGGCATCATTGTGATCTGGTATCTTAGGCTTGAGCTTCCTTAGAACCTGTCCTTCTTCATCTTCCTCCTCAGCAACCTCAGGCACTGGGGCCTTGTTCTTCTCAGCAGCTGGAATACTCCTGGTATTCCTCTTTGGTACAGACTTAGCCTTGGGGGCAGCTTTGGGTGCTTCCTTGTGCTTAGATGTTGCATCCCCAGATTTAATAGCATCACCCATAAGCTTTGGTGCCTTTGGTGCTGGTGCAGTAAGCTCTTCCTCTTCCATCATGGAAGGTTGCCCAACAACTCTGGCCATGGTCTTCTTGACCCTTTCCTTCCTCTTCTTGCCTTCAGCAGCTGGCTCTTTGGGATCAGGATTTTCAGGCAGTTGAGTTGATGCTCTGGCCTTGGACATTGGTTGTCTTCCTGCAGGCCTTTAATCTTCATGCCTGGCTTTATATCCTTTGTTGAGCCATATTCCTTCTTGAGCACCACTTTCTTGGAAGTAGCCTCATCTTCTTCAGCTTTGTAGTCCTCATCTTCTGAGTCTGAGGTTCTCTTTCTCCTTTGCCTGGTAGCAGCCTTAGGCAGGATGCTAGGAGTGCTTCTGCTTCCTTCATCTGAAGTACTGGAGGGACTAGTGCCCTCACTCATCTGAATCTGCTCTGCTGACCTGTTCTGACTGTCACTCTGGTCTGACATGCTGCAAAAGCTGACTGCTGACCCTGCGAAGAGTTATAGATGAGATAGAGTGGATGAGCATCACAAAATGCAGAGATTTTTCAAAGGAAGGATTCAAAAATTCAATTTTAGTTTTCCACAGAAAGCATTTCGGATCAACCAATTTTCAAACTCGATGATACCGAAGCAGTTTTTGGAACCTAAACTGATGAACTCGGTTGGACCGAGTCACCGTTTGGTGGCACCGAGACTGCTAGGGTTTCACAGAATCCTAAAATCGGTCGCACCGATTAGTAATTCTTGGTCAGACCGAGAGTCACTAGTGCAAAGGCATATGCCAAATCGGTGAGACCGAGTTTTTCAACTCGGTGGGTCCGAGATGGTTTCAGCGGAAACCTAACCCTAAAAATTTGAATCTAATCTACTCTACGGACTACTTTGGCTAGATAGGATTGTTTCAATCATGGCAAGAATCAATAAGAGTACAATGTGCTAGGAATCAGATGTGGATAGCACAAAGATCGAGTCCATACCCTAGTGCGGGATGAACTCACTACGGCGGCAACGGTGGGGTTGAATTCCGCGGCGGCGGAGACCAGCGACAGGAGGCGGCTGGCGACGAGGAGACGATCCGGAGACCTTCGATGGCAGAGCGAGCTATTGCGCGGGCGAAGAGGTTCGGAGAAATTTCCAAAATTTTGCCCGTGTCTATATATAGCCCGACCCTGTCGGTGTGACCGAGTGGAACAACTCGGTGGCACCGAGATGCATAACTATGTTCAGTTACAGCAACTCGGTGTGACCGAAAAGTTCAAATCGGTTGCACCAAGATTGAAAACTCAGATCAACTTAATGATCTCGGTAGAACCAAAATGGAGGAATCGGTCAGACCAAGAATCACAAAGAGGTTTTGGAAGTTTAAGTCTATGACGAATCGGGGACTCCGAGTGCTCCTCACACAGAGTGGTTCGAATCTGACTTGATCAAATTTTGTGATGTAGCATGAATAGAGTTTGAGACGAGAAAAGCATAGATAGCTAGAGAGGGTTCTTAGGCATTCTAGTCCACCCACTTGGCCAAAAGAAGAATGAACCAAACAATCAAAACAACAAGTGGATGTCCTTGAATGAGTAAAATATGCACCAACATGCTCACACAATAAAATGGCAAATGAAATATGTGGCAAAGCATGCACAACCAATTCTAGCATATATCAAACAAATGGCGATGACTAGGTCATCTATATATGAGTATATTGACTTAGGAGTCAAATGAGAACATTTGATCATAGGTCATACTCATCGTTTAAGCTCAAGAGGGGTTACCACTTTTACATAATGCATTGATGTGTTCACACCATTAGAGTTGCTTTGACTCAATTTTTGAGTTAAGCTCCCCCTAGATGTGAGATCCCCCCTTTAGAGGGATGAACTAACCTTGGGTTTTGTCGACGATGACTTCATGTAGGTGTTGAAGATGTGGATGCTCAATGTTGAAGTAGATCATTTGGAGCAATCCTTTGGAGTGAGTTGCACTTTCAACTTACCTACATGGGTTAGTCCCACAAGGAACAAACAAGAATATCCATAGACATAGAGTGATGCACACACAAGATGATGTCCATGAAACCATTAGGTTACCTTGTTCCTTGCCTTACCAACATGAGGGTTTGTGACTCCTTGAACTAGTGCAAGATGTGGAAGTTGATTGCACTTGTCCTTGCCATAAAGATATGAGTGAAGAATGTTGGCGGAGTCACCCTCAAGAACTCTCTAGTTCTTCTTCTTCGGGATCCACATCATCTTGATGGGAATCCTTGGAGTTGTAGTTGTACTTGATGAAGTAGAACTTGACGTAGTCTTGGGAATCCACTTGACTGAGACCTTAGGTGCTTCTTCAAATGCATCAATCTCTTCTTGAAGCTTATCCTTGCCTTTGGTCTTGTGGTCTTGTGGAGGAAGATCATCTTGAGCTTGTGTTCCCTTGAAGGAAGTAGGATCATACTTCTCTTGTTGAGGAACAAACCTCGTCTTGGGGTATTGATCTTCTTCCCACTCAACTCCATTGGCATTGAACTTTCGTTCAAAACCAACACCTGGATTCTTCCGGTGTCTTCCTTGCTTGCGTATAATTTCCTCGAATTGCTTACTCCCGGTAAGGCTCTTGTAAACACCTTTCTCTATAATTCATTTCAATAAGCTATTTTCTTGCTCAAGTGTAACTTGGCTAAGAGAATCATTAGTGGAATCAAGAGAACTACTAGAAGCAACAACATTGGATTTAACATTATTATTGTTACTACTAGAGGAAGTATCTTTCTTGTACTTGTTACCAGACTTGACTTGAGGCATGTAAGTAGATAAGAGTAAACGCTTGGCAATGTAAGAAGAACTTTTCTTACGGAGATCATCATTGATTGCCGTTAAGAACTCATGCTCTTGCTCAAGATTGAGCTTTTCAAAGCGTAACTTCTCATGAGCCCTTAAAAGTTATCGATGATCTTCGAAGATAGTTTCATGATCCAACTTTAGAGTGTTTAGTTCTTTAGTTAGAAGCTCAATTTTCTCCTTATCATTGTCATTCATTTGATTAGCATGATTAATTGACGTTTCATCATAGTATTCATCACTAGAGTTGTCAACAAGTAAATCATCATCCACAAGCAAGTCATCTTCATCACTATTGAAATCAACATACTCAGGATGTGTTACCTTTGGACCTTTGGCCATGAAGCATATTCCAATTCCTTCATTTGGTGAATCAAATATGTCGTAGGAGTTGGTTGACACAAGTGCTAGACCAGCAACACCTTCATATTGAGTGTGTTCGGAGTCGGAGTGATAGCTTCTCTTGGAGTGATTGTCGGAGTCGGAGCCGGATACCCATTCACCAATATGAGCTTGATGTCTTTGTTTTGTGTAGCTCCTTGATGACTTGTCCTTCCTTTCCGAATCCTTGCTTCTCCGTGAGGGTCTTCGTTCATAACGATCATCTCTACTCCTTCTCTCTCTTGGTGGTGATTCTTCTCTTTTGCTTCTTATTTTTGGAGAATCTTCTCTTCTTTTGTAGGGTGTCGTACACTCATTTGAGTAGTGTCCAGGACTCCCACAATTGTAGCAATTGCGCTCTCGACTAGAAGATCTTTTGTCATGATAAGACCTTGACTTGGAGATTCTTTCTTTGCTTCTACTCTTGTAGAATTTGTTGAAGTTCTTCACCATTAAGCTCAATTCTTCATTGAAGGTTTGTTTCTCACTTGATGATGTGGGGGCTTCACTTGAGGCTTTGTAAGCACCACTTGACTTGTTGTGAAGTTCCTCCTTATCCTTGAGTGACATCTCATGAGCAACAATTCTTCCAATGACTTCCGTTGGATTGAGATTTTTGTAGTTTGGCATCATTTGGATCAATGTGCACACGGTATCATACTTTCCATCCAATGCTCTTAGGATCTTCTTGATGATGAATCTGTCGGTCATCTCTTCACTCCCTAAGCCGGCAATCTCATTTGTGATAAGTGCAAGCCTAGAGTACATTTCAGCGACACCTACACCATCCTTCATTTTGAACTTGTCAAGCTAAATTTGGAGCACATCCAACTTGGATTCCTTGACGGATTCGTTACCTTCGTGCATATCAATCAAAGTATCCCAAATTTCCTTTGCATTCTCAAGACGGCTGATTTTGTTGAATTCTTCAGGGCACAATCCGTTGAAGATGATATCACAAGCTTGAGCGTTGTATTGCAGCATCTTCAATTCTTCCGCATTCACTTCACGCTTTGGTTCTCTCCCATCAAAGAATTCACCTTGCAAGCCAATACAAATAATTGCCCAAACGGCGGGGTTATGTCCGAGAATATGCATTTTCATATTATGCTTCCAACTAGCAAAATTAGTACCATCAAAGTAAGGACCTCTACGGTGATAATTTCCCTTGCTAGACGCCATACTCTCCTAGGTTGTGAAACCAAGGCTATGACCACCAAAAGCTATGGAAATCAAAGCAAATGGAGACCAAAGCTCTGATACCACCTGTAGGATCTTGAAGTATGTCTAGAGGGGGGTGATTAGACTACTTGACCAATTAAAAACTTAACCTTTTCCCAATTTTAGAGTTTGGCAGATTTTAGCTATCTTAGGACAAGTCAAGCAATCATCACACAATTCAAGAAAGCATGCAAAGAGTATATAGGCAGCGGAAATTAAAGCATGCAACTTGCAAGAAAGTAAAGGGAAGGGTTTGGAGGATTCAAACGCAATTGGAGACACGGATGTTTTTGGCATGGTTCCGATAGGTGGTGCTATCGTACATCCACGTTGATGGAGACTTCAACCCATGAAGGGTACCGGTTGCGCGAGTCCACGGAGGGCTCCACCCACGAAGGGTCCATGAAGAAGCAACCTTATCTATCCCACCATGGCCGTCGCCCACGAAGGACTTGCCTCACTAGCGGTAGATCTTCATGAAGTAGGCGATCTCCTTGCCCTTACAAACTCCTTGGTTCAGCTCCACAATCTTGTCGGAGGCTCCCAAGTGACACCTAGCCAATCTAGGAGACACCACTCTCCAAGAAGTAACAAATGGTGCGTTGATAATGAACTCATTGCTCTTGTGCTTCAAATGATAGTCTCCCCAACACTCAACTCTCTCTCATAGAATTTGGATCTGGTGGAAAGAGGATTTGAGTGGAAAGCAACTTGGGGAAGGCTAGAGATCAAGATTCATATGGTAGGAATGGAATATCTTGGCCTCAACACATGAGTAGGTGGTTCTCTCTTAGAAATGGTAAGTTGGAAGTGTAGGTTTAGTCTGATGGCTCTCTCCACGAATGAAGAGGAGGTAGAGGGGTATATATAGCCTCCACACAAAATCTAACCGTTACACACAATTTACCAAACTCGGTGGGACCGATTCAATAGACTCGGTCAGAGCGATTTAGTAAACCTAGTGACCGTTAGTGATTTTTGGTGGGACTGACATGCAACTCGGTGAGACCAAATCGGTTAGGGTTAGGGCATAACGTAATCTCGGTAAGACCGATTACACAAACTCGGTAAGACCGATTTTGGTAATAAGCTTTCCAAAGAGTTGGTCAGGTAAACTCGGTGGGACCGATTTTCTCTTTTCGGTGAGACCGAAATGTTACAAAAGGGAAACAGAGAGTTTACATTGCAATCTCGGTGGGACCGATCGCTCACTTCGGTTAGACCGAAACGTTACAAAGGGAAACAGAGAGATTACAATCCCATCTCGGTGAGACCGAGATCCCTATCGGTAGGACCGATTTGCTTAGGGTTTGTGGCAGTGGCTATGACTTTTGGAATCGGTGGCGCCAGATTGGAAGAATCGGTGTGACCGATTTTGGCTTTGGGTTTAGGTCATTTGTGGATGTGGGAAAGTAGATGAGGGTTTTGGAGCATATCACAAAGCACATGAAGCAAGAGGCTCATTAAGCAACACCTCATCCCTCCTTGATAGTATTGGCTTTTCCTATAGACTCAATGTGATCTTGGATCACTAAAATATAAAATGAAGAGTCTTGAGCCTTTGAGCTTGAGCCAATCATTTGTCCTTAGTATTTTGAGGGATCCACTTTCATCATCCATGCCATGCCATTCATTGAGCTTTCCTGAAATAATAGTCTTGGAATAGCATTAGCTCAATGAGCTATATGTTGTTATGAATTACCAAAAACACCTAGGGATAGTTGCACTTTCAGCTACACAAGAAGAATTTGTTCCTCCATGCTTAAAGTGCATTGAATGTGAATCTGCTAATTCATCACCTGAATGTTCAAATGCTTCAACTGTTACAAATTCTTCACCTGCCTCTGCTATCACTAATTCCTCATCTGAGGACATTGCTAGTATCACTGACGATGCAGGGCTAAAGGAATTGTACACGACAGGCATGTACAAAAGCCTCAAAGGGCATCAGATTCTTTGTGATGTGCTCAAAAAGCAGTTCCTCAACAGAAACCCTAGGAAAGAGGGTATTGCCTTTGAGAGGAAACTCAATGCTGATGGAACATATTGGAAGCCTGAGCAGTACCCCAAAACCTCATGGGTTGCTGCAAAGGGACCTCCAGTTGATCCATCCAACTTATCTGGCTTTACATGTGAATCTCCTCATTCTTTTGATGAGTCATTTGACTCCAACTATAAACTGTTCAAAAATCAGAATGGTGAAGTATTTGCTCGATATGTTGGGACTAACTGCAGGAACGGTTCCCCTATGAAGAAAATCTGGGTTCCCAAAACTTATGTTGAAAGTCTTCGGGTGAATGTCCTCATGACACCACCAGTGAAGAACAGGAACCCCAGATCCAATTCTTCATATGGACCTAATTCTTCACATGGATCAAATTCCTCAAGTGGATCAAAGTCCTCATATGAACATCATCGTGCTAACCCTTCTGTTTCGCAGGGTAGAGCTAAGGGCTATGAATATGCACATTATTCTTCAAATCATTATGTTCATAAGTCCTCGAAGAATTTTTCTGCTTATTCATATGCTTACCCTAACCCCTCTTATGTGAAACAAAATGGATCGGCTTCTATGCCACCATTCTCATATGGTGCTCGTAGAGTGATGAACTCTTTGCCACCCCTTCAGATGTGGGTGGTGAAGAAAAAGAACTAATCCCTTATGCAGGGTCAGGTCTCCAGACGTGCTTTAAATGTCTGAAGAATTTGCTGGAGGCCTGACAAAAATGCCTGAAAGGACGCAGGCGAATCATGATGAAATGAACTTTCATTTCACACGTCCTCATACTGAAATATCTGGTTTACTACTTGATGAAATTCATCTGATGAACTTGATATCATATTCTTCACTGATGAAGTATATGAGATCGTAAGTTGCACTAATTCATCTGCAGGATGATCAGCCCAAAGCCAACGAGTGGGTTCTAGATAGTGGATGTACAAATCACATGACGGGTGACAAGAGTCTATTAATGGATGCTCCTTTATCACCGTCACATCTGAAGCATATCATCTTCGCCGAAAAAGGCAAAAGTTAGGTATTGGGTCTAGGTAAGGTTGCGATCTCAAAGGATCGACACATGGACAAAGTCATGCTTGTTGAGTCCTTAGGATACAACCTCATGTCTGTCTCAATGCTTTGTGATCTTGATATGGTTGTTGTCTTTGGCAAGTATCGTTGTGTTGTGATCATGGAAGCTGACCATTCCAAAGTCTTCGAAGGCTTTAGGAGAGGAGATCTGTATATTGTTGATTTCTCTACAGGACCACAACCAGCCGTGTGCTTACTTGCAAAAGCTTCAGAAGGCTGGCTATGGCATCGACGACTTGGTCATGCTGGTATGAGGAATCTGAACACGCTTGCGAAGAAGAAGCATGTCATTGGCATTGAAAATGTCAAATTCCTCAAGGATCACTTATGCAGAGCTTGCAAAGCTAGAAAGATGACAAAGGCCAAGCATTCAGCAAAGACTATCATGACCACTACTCGTCCATTTGAATTGCTTCACATGGATCTCTTTGGTCCTAATCATTATTCTGCTGTTTCAAATGATGCATCCCTATATGGCATTGTTATTGTTGATGATTATTCTCGTTACACATGGGTACACATTGTTACTTACAAACATGAAGTGCAGGAAATCTTCAAACGATTTTCCTCGAGGGCTTCAACCAACTTTGGTGTGAAGATCAAGCACATCAGAACTGACAATGGGACTGAGTTCAAGAATTCCGGTCTAGATGGCTATCTTGATGAACTTGGTATTACTCATGAGTTATCTGCTCCTTATACACCTCAGCAGAATGGCGTCGTGGAGCGCAAGAACAGAACCCTCACTGAAATGGCTCGCACTATGCTTGATGAATACAAAACGCCTCTTCGTTTTTGGATTGATGCAATTGATACTACGTGCCACATCATCAATCGGGTATATCTTCACAAATTCTTCAAGAAGACTACCTATGAACTCCTCACTGATAAGAAACCCAATGTGAGTTATTTCAAAGTCTTCGGTGCTAAATGTTGGATTAGAGATCCTCATCACAATGCTAAATTTGCACCGAAAGCACATGAAGGTTTTATGCTTGGTTACGGAAAGGACTCGCACACCTACAGAGTCTTCAACAACGTTCTTCACAAGGTTGTTGAAACTGTAGATGTGCGGTTCGATGAAACTAATGGCTCGCAAAGAGAGCACCTACCTTCTATGATAGATGAACCAGCACCTGAGGATTCTATCAAGTTCAAGGCTACTAAGGATGTTATTCCTACCAAAGAATTTGTTGAAGAATTCGTTCTAGAACGTGAAGAAAACCGAGCTGGTGCACCTGATAAAACTGCTGAAGAAAATGGTGCTGAAGAAAATGCTGATCAAATTCCTCAATGACAACCAGCTCATCCTTGCATTGCAAAAGAAGTGCAAGTGGAAAAGATCATCGATGACATTCGAGCGTCAGGTCCTCTCACACGCACAAAAGCTTCACAATTATCTAACTTTTGTGGGCACTATGTTTTTGTCTCTATTACAGAGCCCACTAAGGTAGATGAAGCTTTTCTGGAGCCTGAGCGGATTCAGGCCATGCAAGAAGAATTACATCAGTTAGAGCTCAACAATGTCTGGGAACTGGTCAAACATCCAGATCCTCGCAAGCATAATATCATCGGCACAAAGTGGATCTACTGCAACAAGCAAGATGAAAATGGCATTATGGTGAGGAATAAGGCACGACTTGTAGCTCAAGGCTACACACAGGTTGAAGGAATTGATTTCGATGAAACTTTTGCACCTGTTGCTAGACTTGAGGCTATTCGCATATTACTTGCTTACGCTAACCATCATAATATCACTTTATATCAAATGGATGTGAAAAGTGCATTCCTCAATGGTAAGCTTGAGGAAGAAGTATATGTTGCTCAACCCCCAGGTTTTGAAGATCCAAAGAATCCTGACAAAGTCTTCAGACTCAACAAGGCCCTATATGGCCTCAAGCAGGCCCCTCGGGCATGGTATGACACTTTGAAGGAATTCTTCATGAAGAATGGCTTCACACCCGGTTCACTCGATCCTACTCTCTTTACAAAATCTTATGATGGTGAACTGTTTGTGTGCCAAATATACGTTGATGATATTATATTTGGATGTACTGACCAACGTTATAGTGATGAATTTGCCTATATGATGAGTGAAGAATATCAAATGTCTATGATGGGAGAGTTGAAATTCTTTTTAGGTCTTCAAATTCGTCAATAGCACAATGGCATATTCATATCTTAGGAGAAATACCTCAAGGATGTTCTGAGGAAATTTGGCATGCAAGATTGCAAAGGCGTCAAAATTCCTATGCCCACAAATGGCCATCTATGCACAGATGAAAATGGTATTGACTTCGATCACAAGGTATACCGCTCCATGATTGGCTCTTTATTGTACTTATGTGCATCTAGGCCAGCTATAATGCTTAGTGTTTGCATGTGTGCCCGATTTCAAGCTACACCGAAGGAATCACACCATAAGGCTGTGAAGCATATTCTTCGATATCTAGCTCACACACCAACACTAGGATTATGGTACCCCAAGGGCTCAACTTTTGATCTCATTGGATATTCTGACTCTGATTATGCTGGTGATCGTGTGGACCGCAAGTCAACATCTGGTACTTGTCATTTCCTCAGACGGTCTTTCGTCTGTTGGTCCTCGAAGAAACAGAACTGCGTATCACTGTCTACTGCAGAGGATGAGTACATTGCTGCTAGTTCTTGCTGTGCTCAACTGCTATGGATGAAGCAAACCCTCAAGGACTATGGCATCAACGTGAAGAATGTGCCTCTCCTCTGTGACAATGAGAGTGCCATCAAGATTGCTCACAACCCAGTTCAGCACTCGAAGACAAAGCACATTCAGATTCGTCATCATTTTCTTCGTGATCATGTGTTGAAGGGCGACATCTCCATCGAGCACGTGAAGACTGAAGAACAGCTAGCCGATATCTTCACAAAGCCCTTGGATGAGAAGAGATTTAGCAAGTTGCGGTGTGAGCTAAATATCTTAGAATCTTCGAATGTTCTCTGAAAAGGACACACATCCTGACACTTATGCAAAATTGATGACTTAGATGTGCAACACATGAAGAAGCGTTTTTCTTCAATCAATGAAGAATAACACTCTAAGTGTGAAGAAATTAATGAAGAATTTGATTCTCAGAACCCTACGACAATTGTACGCGGTGTCTGGAATCATCATTCTTATACGGTGAGTCACGCCACCACCAAAGTTGAAAATCTTCATTTTTGAAATTCCTCAGTTTTTGAAATTCTTCAGTTTTTCAAATTCTTCAACTTTGCAAAATCTTCACTGGTTCCGATGTTTTTCTTCATTGGCTATATATATGTCCTCTACAGCATTCACTTATGGCTATTTCTTCAAGTTGCTTCTTCTACTAAGTGAATGTGATCGGACCCTTCCCCCTCTATGCTATACTCAACCCAATCTATTCACAAATTCTTCATGTGCGTTCTATTTGAAACTCGTTCAAAATCTTCACTGTGTCCTTGACAGCTGAAGAATTTGCGAACGGAACTTTAAAATAATCTTATCAAAAATTTTGGTTTTACCGCTCAATCCGTTCCGGATCCCACGATAGACTTATCTATTCACCCACGATCTAACACGATCTCCACTTCTCAGTACGTGGGTGACACATGTCAAGCGAAGGAGAAGGGTCAGGGGCATGTTTGTCCTAAATCTTCGGGCAAACAGTTTTTCACTACCACTATAAATACCCCCTCTCCCCTTCCTCACTTCCTTTACTCCGCTCGACCGCTCTCTCTCTCGCTTGAGCTCCTCAAACCCTAGCGCCGCCGCTACTCCATCGTCGCTGGTGAGGAAGAGCTTCACTGCCTCGACCTCGTCGTCGTCGTACTCGCGCCGACCGCGGAAATCTTCACTCCGCCGCCACCATAGCTATCTTCCTCCGCCAAGTTAGGGCGTGGAAGATCTACACCGACGAACTTCACTGTTCTGCTTCTCAGTTCATCGTGTTCTTCATCCAGGGTAATTAAAAGTTACTTTTACTGCCCTCTTTTGATTCAAAATTTCACAACAAAATCTTCAAAGGTGTTTTATTCTTCAAATCCTCACACACAAAACACCTCAATAGTCATCTGTTCTTGATTCGTTTCTCTAAGCATCGTTTTTCTTCAAGATTCCTCAATTGTGTGGATCTTCGATCTATACAACTCTGGAACCTAAGACAAAGAACGCTTAGTGAAATTCTTCAATACTCATCTGGTCAAATTCCTCAAACTTGTTCTTTTTGAAAAACCTTCTGAGAACGCATATGACCTCTCCAAATTCCTCGCAACTATACTCTGTTCAGAGGTACTCATGTCCGCTGCTGAATCACTAGGTTCTCATCAACTTAACTCATTTGCAGCGTTCCTTGAAGAAAAGTTGCACACTTCTTCAAAAAATTAGATTGTTCAAATTCCTCATCTGAAGAATATGGCTGATGGTAAGAAGCCGCAGAAAGGAGGAAAGAAACCTGAGGTCATGACTGCTTTTGAAATACCTGAGGCCATCTATGCTGATTATTGCACACCTGATGAGGCTAAGTACGGAAAAGAAAATAAAAATCAGCGCAAGGTGCGCATACAGAAGATTGAACGGAGATGGGCAAGAGAATGGAGGGAGTAAAGATATGTAACTCCAAAGTATATGAAGAAATTCGCACTTAATCCTCCATGCCCAAGAGCTCCATTGGCACCTGGCCAAGAAGCTGACCCCACCAGCATCAAGCGTGGTGAGGACTTTCCTAAAGAATGGTCCAAGCGCCAAGCTAAGTTGGCAAGACAAGCCAAAGAAGTAGTGTGGAAATTCAATGAAGACTCTGCTGCTGCTACTGCCACTGAGGCCTCTGTCAAGCCAAGAAAATCAACGGCAAAGAAGCCCGCTCACAAGCCAAGTGCTTCACCAACTATGCCCTCACGGCCAAGTTCCTCAGCAATGCCCTCACAGCCAGAATCTTCAAAGCCCTCACGGCCAGTTCCAACTACTGCTCCTCCTCCAAAGTCCTCAGCTGCTCCGGCAAAGTCCTCAACACCTGTACATCTGGCCACGTGCCAAAAGACAACAGGCATCTCTATTGCCTCTGGTGCCTCAGCAAGTTCCTCAGCTGCACCAAAATCTTCATCAGGCCCCACTCTGCTGAAGACTAAGGCAACGGCTGGTCGAGGTCCTCGGCCAAGTCCGAAGAAGAAACAGGTCGCCTTCCAAGTGCCATCTAACGATGAAGCTGATGATGATGAACTTGCAGAAATCATCAGAGACCGACAAGAAAGGGCCGCTAGAGCCAAAGGTACAAATGTGCCACTGCTTTTCGATCCAAGGGCGATCCTTGATTACATTGATCTCTGGCACAAGGATCCAAATACTCCTATGCCTGATTTCAATTTGACTCCTGGTCAAAGTCACATGCTAACCCATTTCATCACTGAAGAGAAATGGAAATTTGAGAAGGCTAGGAAGATCAAGAAGACTCAGTTCAGAAAGGAGAAGTTCCTGAAGAATAACGTTGTCAATATGACAACTGATGAACTCCTCAAGATCCAAGCTGAAATCAAAGCCCTCAGCGATGATTTCAATGCTTACTATGCTGATTGGCAAGGAGCCACAGTCAGGTTTGTGAAACTGACTGAGAAATTCACAAATGCTGCAGCCCCATCGCAACAAGAAATTCCTCATGCTGAAGCATCTGCTCAGCCAACTAAAGAACATGCCAACACCGCTGATGACATTCAGGCTGCTGAAGAAAATGCTAGTTCCAGGGCAGATGACTCCATTCCAGCCGCTGGAGAAATTGTCAGGGCATCCACTAGTGGTGCACCTGAAGAAACTGAAGAAGTCAGGGCAACTGCATCAGTTGCGCCTAAGGAAATTCAACCAGATTTCTCAGTTCCATCTGCGCCTACCCCAACTCCAATTCTTCCATGTGCATTCAATGTGAAGAAGACCAAGGCTGCAGAGCGAGCTGCAGTGAAGAAAAGGAAAGCATCCAGTGCTTCAGAATCTTTAGCTCCAAAGAAGATGGAGCCTCTGACAAGCTCTATTGAAAATCCAATTGATGTTGTTCCGATTTCCACCATGCCATCAAAGGACCTTGTTCCTTTTGATGAGGAATATGTGATCCCTAGCGGATCTAATGAAGAACCTCAATCTGCTGCTTCGTCAGAGCAGGTTGATGAAGAAATTGAAGTGGACACGATCCTTTCAATGATGTTGCTTCCTCGCTAATGCCTCAGTTCACAGCTGAAGAGGCTGGCATTGAAGAAAATGA
Source organism: Triticum dicoccoides (assembly GCF_002162155.2). Lineage (NCBI taxonomy): Eukaryota > Viridiplantae > Streptophyta > Magnoliopsida > Poales > Poaceae > Triticum > Triticum dicoccoides. The sequence goes on along the minus strand of NC_041383.1, from coordinate 244,294,045 downwards.
AGATGAAGAAGTGGACATTGGCTGCACAACGCCCGTGATGAATGATGACTTTTGGGAAAGTCAGCACCCAAATTCTCCACTCTTCACCCCACTACAACAAATACCTCAGTCCCCTGCATCAACAGTTCAAATGGGCTCTGAAGAAACTCATCCCACCTCATCTGTGCATGCAGACATTCCAGCCGCTAGTGCTGAAGAAGCTGTTGTTATTGAACCTTTGAACATGCAGATTGCCACTGAAGAGGAACTAGAAATTCCTTAGCCTGAAGAACATGAGATTGCGATTCCAGAGGTTGTGATGCAACTCACTGACACTCTCGTGCCCAAGTCAACGGATCCATTCTCAAAGAAGCAAAAGTTCAAGGCTGAAGATTTCTTCTGCGAGCATGTATTCTTCATAGATTACAACCCCTATGACTCTGCTCGCATAAGGAAGAGGCGCTTCTGGACTGCTAGTCAAGCAAATTTCTATTCCTCAGTACTGTTTAACAAAGACAAAGTCTTCGATCCTGAACATATTCCTCATGTGGACATGGAGTCTCTGCCGTGCTTCGAGCCAGTCCTCATTGTTCTTCACGATGCTGGATTGCTAAATTTCTGCACTGACATCTATGACTGGAATGAAGAACTCATTCTTCAATTCTATGCAACGCTGCACATCACAGGAAACTCTGAAGATGTGAATTCATGGGTGCTGGACTGGATGTCTGAAAATACTCACTACAAGGCACCAGCAACTGAATTGCTTCGTGCCCTACCACTCAGTCCTCCCCTTGACAGTGCTCGTTGCGTCTATAGTGAACCTGAACTTTCAAATCATTTCATGCAAGTGCTGATGAAGCCTTTGAAGCCAGGGCAGGCTCCTCGAACCAAATTCCTTGTCAAGGAATTACTATATGTGCCTCGGACTGTCTATCGCATTCTGACAAAGACAATGAGTCCTATCAAAGGCCACGACTCAAATGATGAAGAGGTCATTGGCATCATGAAGAATATGCTTTTCAATATCATTCATGACGTTCCCATCAACTTCCATGATTTCTTCATGAGGACTCTGGCGAATATTGCTATGTCACCATTTGAGCTGAAGCCTTATGCACCATGGATTATGAGATTCATCAGGACAAGGGCTTCACTAAATTACAAAGCTAACACTTTGAACCATGGCAGCTACTTGCCTCCGATTGAAGTCCTCAAACGGACATATTCCTCAGCTGATGACAAAGGCAAGGTAACTGTTGTGATAGATGAAGGCATTCGTCCATTGGATGGTCAATTTCGCAAGGCTGCATCCTACTCCACCAATGATGACTCTGCCACACATGACTCTGCCGCCAAGCAAAATCCTCAAGCCACAGCTCCCAGGGTGATGACTGATCATGAGTTACTCCTCAGTCTTCATCTGAAGGTTGATCGCAATCATAAATGGGTCAAGCATCAGTTTGGTTCAATTCTCCACAACATGACCTCAACACACAATGCAATGAAGAAAAACCAATACTACCTCCATGAAACCTTCAACCGTACCTGGGCTGTTCTATCACATGTCTACAACGCTGCAGATCTGAAGAATATGGGTCTCAAGGAAGAATTTGACTGGTCTGCACCTCCACCGAAGAGATTCAAGAAGGTCAAGGTTCCTTCCTTGGTGGCCATCTCCTATTCTTCATCACGTGAGACTAATGAAAATGAAGACTTAGACGACACTTCGGCAGGCCCTACTACGACTATCGACCCCAACACTGGCGCTCCTCCATCAACTTGATATTCTTCAGGGGCGTTAGTCCTTAGTTTCGAACCTTTTGGTCATTCGATGACAAAGGGGGAGAAATTTGAGTTAGTCTTCAAGCGGGCCTATTATATGGGCGTTTTTTTTTGCTAAGTTACAACTCTCGTTCTTCTGAAACTTTATTGGATCGAGTTGTAATCTTAAACCCGATGGTGCTCTGATACTTTTGATGCACTGTGATCTGATACTCTTGATGTGTTATTCTGCATGCTTGTCCCTCATTAATATTATTGCATGCATGTTGAATTTCATCAGGCACCATATTTCATCATGCATTTCAAATTCTTCATATTATATGTCAAATGCGTGTATGAATTACAAGATATAGGGGGAGATCTCCATGATTCAACTCTTCAAGTGTGCATTGCTTCAAAAGCAAATTCCTCACTATGCACATCTTCAGGGGGAGTTCTTCTATATCTTGCAATCAAATTCCTCAATATCAGTACTTACACTTCACATGTTTATCCCCGTTGAAAACTTAACCTATATTGTCATCAATCACCAAAAAGGGGGAGATTGTAAGTGCATCTAGTGCCTCTTAGTGATTTTGGTGTATTGAAGACTTATAGGTTAAGGGACTAATGTGTTTGTGAGTGTACACAGGTCTATAAGTCTATGAGGAGTTTGATATTTATAGGGAAAGTCGACCCCTAAAAATGAATATCTTCGACTGAAGATTTTGGTATTTCTGAAGACTTTCATGAAGACTTTGAAAGTGAAGAAATTGGTGTAACCGTGAAGACTTGGTATTCATGCGAGGAATATGAAGCTTGAAGACTTTCGTTTTCATAGTTTTGTTTTTCTCCTTCGTGAGTCATAGGAAACACTGTACTGTTAAAGTGGGTCGAGGAAATACTAAGGAAAATTTTCCAAGTGATGCTCAACTCAAAATCCTACACCTACCAAACCCTTCGAGTGAAGCCTTTGGAAATCCCATACAGTTCGGTCAATTTCTTCAGTGACAGAGACGAAGTTCTTCTGGTCGCTAAGGAATTTGTTCTGACTGGGGAGTTAGGAATTCGCCAGTGCGGATTGCCTACACAGTGAGGAACATGATAGCCTTGAGGAATTTGATAGTCAAATTTCTGGCCGTTGTTGTGCTACGCGCCAGCTGTCCGAAAATATCTTGTCCACCTAACGGTCATATTAGACAAGGGCATTTATGTCTTATCATGTCGGGCTGCTCCCTAGGCTATAAATAGCTGCCCCCTACAACCACTAGCTGGTTGGCTGCTCCGAGAGAAACTGACACTTGTCATTTGAGAGCAACCCATCCTTCGAGGACTTTGAGCGAAAATCATCGAGTGAGGAAAAACCCAAACCTAAACACCTACAAACCCCAAAGTGATTGAGCATCACTGAATAGATTGATCCTGCGTGGATCCGACGCTTGTTACCTTTGAAGACTGTGCTTCTTCCAGACAGTTAGGCGTCATGGTCTAGAGCATCCAAGAGGAATTGTGGATCGCCGAGTGACCGAGTCTGTGAAGGTTTGGAAGTCGCCTGAAGACTTACCACGAGTGATTGGACGAGGTCTGTGTGACCTTAGTTCAAGGAGAATATGGTGAGGACTTGGTGTCCTGAGCTGCGTGCTCAGCGACTGGGTGTCCGGGACTGTGTGCCCTCGAGTTTAAATACTCAGCCGCTCCAACCAGACGTACAACTAAGACAGCAGTTGGAACTGGTCTACCAAATCATTGTCTTCACCAACCTTACTGGTTCTATTTCCTCAACTATTTCATTTCCTCATTACTGTGTTGAGTGATTGTTCATATCTGTGTTTGAAGACTTTGACTAAAGACTTTCTCAATTTCCTCAGTTCAATGTCTTGAGTCTGTTTGTCTTCATCTTGTGTTATCCTGTGTTTACGCTTCCTGTACTCTGTGCTTGTCTTCATTTCATCATGATGACTATGTCTGTAACCTATTATGCTTACTTCTGAGTACTTATTCCGCTGCTAGTAGTTCTTCGCTAAGGAATTTCCTCACCGGCAAATTCCTCAGTGAAGAATTCATAAAAATCGCCTATTCACCCCCCTCTAGTCGATATAACGCACTTTCATATCATATTGCATGAGTTTATCCCTCTACATCATGTCATCTTGCTTAATGCATTACTCTGTTCTTTATGAACTTAATACTCTAGATGCAGGCAGGAGTCGGTCGATGTGTGGAGTAATAGTAGTAGATGCAGGCATGAGTCGGTCTACTTGTTGTGGACGTGATGCCTATATACATGATCATGCCTAGATAATCTCATAACTATTCGCTTTTCTATCAATTGCTCGACAGTAATTTGTTCACCCACCGTAATACTTATGCTATCTTGAGAGAAGCATCTAGTGAAACCTATGGCCCCCCGGGTCTATCTTTTATTGTATTTGCTTTCAATCTACTTTTATTTGCATCTTTACTTTTTGCATCTATAATATAAAATACCAAAAATATATTTATCTAATCATACTATCTCTATCAAATCTCACTTTTGCAAGTGGCCGTGAAGGGATTGACAACCCCTTTATTGTGTTGGTTGCGAGTTCTTTGTTCGTTTGTGTAGGTGCGTGGGACTTTTGAGGAGCCTCCTACTGGATTGATACCTTGGTTCTCAAAAACTGAGGGAAATACTTACGCTACTATTGTTGCATCACCCTTTCCTCTTCAAGGAAAACCAACGCAAGCTCAAGACATAGCAAGAAGGATTTCTGGCGCCGTTGTCGGGGAGGTCTTCGCTCAAGTCAAGACATACAAAGTACCCATCACAAACTCATCTCCCTCGCATTTACATTATTTTCCATTTGCCTCTCGTTTTCCTCTCCCCCACTTCACCCTTATCGTTTTATTTGTCCTCTCTTTCCCAATCTCTCTCTCTCTCTCTCTCTCTCTCTCTCTCTCTCTCTCTTTCGCTTGCCTTTTTCTGTTTGCTTATTTGTTGGATTACTTGTTGCCATGGCGCAAGATAATACCAAATTGTGTGATTTCTCCAATACCAATAATAATGATTTCCTTAGTACTCCGATTGCTCCTCTTAATGATGTTGAGTCTTGTGAAATCAATACTGCCTTGCTGAATCTTGTTATGAAATATCAATTCGCCATCCTTCCAAGTGAAGATGTCGCTACTCATCTAAACAACTTTGTTGATTTGTGTGATATGCAAAACAAGAAAGATACGGATAATGATATTGTTAAATTGAAGTTATTTCCATTTTCACTTAGAGATCGTGCTAAAGTTTGGTTTTCGTCTTTGCCTAAAAATAGTATTGAACCCACTATCTCGGATTTCAAGGAATTTGATTATGATAATTGTTCTTTAGAAGGTTGTATTTCCTTGTTGCAATCCGTTATTAATTCTCCTCATGCTTATAGTCAAAATAAAGCTTTTACCAAACATATAGTTGATGCCTTGATGAAATCTTATGGTGAAAAACTTAATTTGGAAGTTTCTATACCTAGAAAACTTAATGATGACTGGGAACCTACTATAAAGATTAGAATTAAAGATCATGAGTGTTTTTCTTTGTGCGATTTGGGTGCTAGTGTTTCCACGATTCCGAAAACTTTATGTGATATTCTCGGTTTCCATGATCTTGATGATTGCTCTTTAAATTTGCACCTTGCGGAGTCCACCATTAAAAAGCCTATGGGAAGGATCAATGATGTTCTCATTGTTGCAAATAGAAATTTGGTGCCCATAGATTTTATCGTTCTTGATATAGATTGCAATCTTTCTTGCCCTATTATTCTTGGTAGACCTTTCCTTAGAACGATTGGTGCGATTATTGATATGAAGGAAGGGAATATTAGATTCCAATTTCCATTAAAGAAAGGCATGGAGCACTTTCCAAGAAATAAAGTCAAATTACCTTATGAATCTATCATGCGAGCTACATATGAATTAAGTGCCAAAGATGGCACTACTTAGATCTATCTTCGCTTTTATACCTAGCTAGGGGCGTTAAACGATAGTGCTAGTTGGGAGGCAACCCAATTTTCTTTGTGTTTTGTGTTTTTGTTCCTGTTTAGTAATAAATTTTGCATCTACTTTCTGTTTAGATGTGTTTTCATGCTTTAATTAGTGTTTGTGCCAAGTAGAACCTATAGGATAACCTATGATGATAGTTGATTTGATTCTGCTAAAAAACAGAAACTTTGCACTCACGAGAAAAAATTCAATAAATCACAGAAACGTGATTTTGCATATATTATTTTTGTTGCTGATCAATAAACAAATTTTCCAGGACTTCCTATTTTGGTAGGATTTTTAGAGTTCCAGAAGTTTGCGTTAGTTACAGATTGCTACAGATTGTTCTGTTTTTGACAGATTCTTTTTTCGTGTGTTGTTTGCTTATTTTGATGCATCTATGGCTAGTATGTAAGGGTATGAACCATAGAGAACTTAGAATACAGTAGGTTTAACAGAAAAATAAATAAAGAATGAGTTCATTACAGTACCTTATTTGGTGGTTTTGTTTTCTTTCACTAGTGAAGCTTATAAGATTTCCTGTTGAGTTTTGTGTTGTGAAGTTTTCAAGTTTTGGGTAAAGCTTTTATGGACTATGGAATAAGGAGTGGCAAAAGCCTAAGCTTGGGGATGCCCAAGGCACCCCAAGATATTCAAGAATATCCAAAAGCCTAAGCTTGGGTATGCCCCGGGAAGGCATCCCCTCTTTCGTCTTTGTTCATTGGTAACTTTACTTGGAGCTATATTTTTATTCGCCACATGATATGTGTTTTGCTTGGAGCGTCGTGTGTTATATTAGTCTTTGCTTTTTAGTTTACCAGAATCATCCTTGATGTACACACCTTTTGGGAGAAGCCTATTTTATTGAATTTATTAGAATTTGCTATGTTCTTCACTTATATCTTTTGAGCTAGATGGTTTTTGCTCTAGTGCTTCACTTATATCTTTTAGAGCACGGTGGTGGCTTGATTTTATAGAAATTGCTAGTCTCTCATGCTTCACTTATATTATTTTGAGAGTCTTTTAGAACAGCATGGTATTTGCTATGGTTATAAATTGGTCCTAGAATGGTAGGCATCCAAGTTGGGTATAATAAAAACTATCATAGGAAGTGAATTGGATGCTATGATCAATTTGATACTTGATAATTGTTTTGAGATATGGAGGTAGTGATATTGAAGTCATGCTAGTTGGGTGATTATGAAATTAAAGAATGCTTGTGTTGAAGTTAGCAAGTCCCATAGCATGCACATATGGTTAAAGTTGTGTAACAAATTTGAAACATGGAGTGTACCTGGCTTGTGCATCCTTATGAGTGGCGTTCGGGGATGAGCGATGGTCTTTTCCTACCAATCTATCCCTCTAGGAGCATGCACATAGTGCTTGATTTTTGATGACTTCTAATTTTTTGCAATAAGTATATGAGTTCTTTTGACTAATGTTGAGTCCATGGATTATACACACTTTTACCTTTCCACCATTGCTAGCCTCTTCGGTACCGTGCATTGCCCTTTCTCACCTTGAGAATTGGTGCAAACTTCGCCGGTGCATACAAACCCTGTGATATGATACACTCTATCACACATAAACCTCCTTATATATCTTCCTAAAAACATCCACCATACCTACCTATTATGGCATTTCCATAGCCATTCCGAGATATATTGCCATGCAACTTTCCACCGTTCCATTCATCATTATCATGACATACTTTACTTTTGTCATATTGCCATTGCATGATCATGTAGTTGACATCGTATTTGTGGCAAAGCCACCATGCATAACTTTTCATACATGTCACTCTTGATTCATTGCACCATCCCGGTACACCATTGGAGGCATTCATATAGAGTCATATCTTGTTCTAGTATCGAGTTGTATTCATGTGTTGTAATCAATGAAAGTGTGATGATCATCATTATTAGAGCATTGCCCAAAAAGAAAAAGAAAAGAAAGGCCAAAAGAAAAAAAAAGACCAAAGAAATAAAAAAGAAAAGAAAAGAAAAGAAAAGAAAATAAATAAAATAAATAAAAAGGGCAATGCTACTATCTCTTTTTCCACACTTGTGCTTCAAAGTAGCACCATGTTCTTCATGTAGTGAGTCTCGTATCTTGTGCTTCAAAGTAGCACCATGTTTTTCATATAGTGAGTCTCATATGTTGTCACCTTCATATACTAGTGGGAATTTTTCATTATAGAACTTGGCTTGTATATTCCTACGATGGGCTTCCTCAAATGCCCTAGGTCTTGTGAGCAAGCAACTTGGATGCACACCCACTAGTTTTCTTTTGTTGAGCATTCATTTATAGCTCTAGTGCATCCGTTGCATGGCAATCCCTACTCCTCATGTTGACATCAATTGATGGGCATCTCCATATCCCGTTGATTATCCTCGTCAATGTGAGACTTTCTCCTTTTTTGTCTTCTCCACACAATCCCCATCATCATATTCTATTCCACCCATAGTGCTATATCCATGGCTCACGCTCATGTATTGCGTGAAGGTTGAAAAAGTTTAAGATTATTTAAGTACGAAACAATTGCTTGGCTTGTCATTGGGGGTGTAGAATTTGGGAACATCTTTGTGTGACGAAAATGAAGCATAGCCTAACTATATGATTTTGTAGGGATGAACTTTCTTTAGCCATGTTATTTTGAGAAGACATGATTGCTTTGATTAGTATGCTTGAAGTGTTACTATTTCTTTTATCAATATGAACTTTTATTTTGAATCATTTGGATTTAAACATTCATGCCACAATACAGAAAATTACATTGAGAATTATGCTAGGTAGCATTCCACATCAAAAATTCTGTTTTTATCATTTACCTACTCGAGGATGAGCAGGAATTAAGCTTGGGGATGCTTCATATGTCTCCAACGTATCTATAATTTTTTATTGTTCCATGCTATTATATTACCCCTTTTGGATGTTTATGGGCTTTATTTTACACATTTATATCATTTTTGGGACTAACCTACTAACCGGAGGCCCAGCCCGTATTGCTGTTTTTTGCCTATTTCAGTATTTCGAAGAAAAGGAATATCAAACGGATTCCAAACGGAATGAAACCTTCGGGAGCGTGATTTTTGGAACGAACATGATTCAGAGGACTTGGAGTGCAAACCAATAAGCAGCCGAGGCGGCCACGAGATAGGAGGGAGCGCCCACCCCATCTGGGCACGCCCCCTATCTTGTGGGCCCCTCGGGCGGCCACCGACGTACTTCTTCCTCCTATATATACCTATGTACCCCGAAAACATCCAGGGAGCCAACGAAACACAATTTCCACCACAGTAACCTTCTGTATCCGTGAGATCCCATCTTGGAGCCTTCGTCGGTGCTCCACCGGAGGGGGAATCGACCATGGAGGGCTTCTACATCAACACCATAGCCCTTCCGATGAGTTGTGATTAGTTTACCACAGACCTTCGGGTCCATAGTTATTAGCTAGGTGGCTTCTTCTCTCTTTCTGGATCACAATACAATGTTCTCCCCCTCTCTTGTGGAGATCTATTTGATGTAAACTCTTTTTGCAGTGTCTTTGTCGAGATTCGATGAATTGTGGGTTTATGATCAAGTTTATCTATGAGAAATATTTGAATCTCCTCTGAATTCTTTTATGTATGATTGAGTTATCTTTGCAAGTCTCTTTGAATTATCAGTTTGGTTTGGCCTACTAGATTGATCTTTCTTGCCATGGGAGAAGTGCTTAGCTTTGAGTTCAATCTTGCGGTGTCCTTACCTAGTGACAAAAAGGGTTGCAAGGCACGTATTGTATTGTTGCCATCGAGGATAAAAAGATGGGGTTTATATCATATTGCATGAGTTTATCCCTCTACATCATGTCATCTTGCTTAATGCGTTACACTGTTCTTTATGAACTTAATACTGTAGATTTAGGCAGGATTCGGTCGATGTGTGGAGTAATAGTAGTAGATGCAGGCAGGAGTCGGTCTACTTGTTGCAGACGTGATGCCTATATACATGATCATGCCTAGATAATATCATAACTATTCGCTTTTCTATCAATTGCTCGACAGTAATTTGTTCACCCACCGTAATACTTATGCTATCTTGAGAGAAGCCTCTAGTGAAACCTATGGCCCCCGGGTCTATCTTTTATTGTATTTGCTTTCAATCTACTTTTATTTGCATCTTTACTTTTTGCATCTATAATATAAAATACCAAAAATATATTTATCTTCTCATACAACCCCTTTATTGCGTTGGTTGCGAGTTCTTTGTTTGTTTGTGTAGGTGCGTGGGACTTTTGAGGAGCCTCCTACTAGATTGATACCTTGGTTCTCAAAAACTGAGGGAAATACTTACGCTACTATTGTTGCATCACCCTTTCCTCTTCAAGGAAAACCAATGCAAGCTCAAGACGTAGCACTTGCCGATCATCGGGCAAGTCAACCAAAGTCCATACTTTGTTCTCATACATGGATCCCATTTCAGATTTCATGGCCTCAAGCCATTTTGCGGAATCTGGGCTCATCATCGCTTCCTCATAGTTCGTAGGTTCGCCATGGTCAAGTAACATGACCTCTAGAATAGGATTACCGTACCACTCTGGTGCGGATCTTACTCTGGTTGACCTACCAGGTTCGGTAGTAACTTGATCTGAAGTTTCATGAGCAATATCATTAGCTTCCTCACTAATTGGTGTAGGTGTCACACGAACCGGTTTCTGTGATGAACTACTTTCCAATAAGGGAGCAGGTACAGTTACCTCATCAAATTCTACTTTCCTCCCACTCACTTCTTTCGAGAGAAACTCCTTCTCTACAAAGGATCCAAATTTAGCAACAAAAGTCTTGCCTTCGGATCTGTGATAGAAGGTGTACCCAATAGTCTCCTTTGGGTATCCTATGAAGACACATTTCTCCGATTTGGGTTCGAGCTTATCAGGTTGAAGTTTTTTCACATAAGCATCATAGCCCCAAACTTTAAGAAACGACAACTTTGGTTTCTTTGCCAAACCACAGTTCATAAGGCGTCGTTTCAACGGATTTTGATGGTGCCCTATTTAACGTGAATGCATCCATCTCTAAAGCATAACCCCAAAATGATAGCGGTAAATCAGTAAGAGACATCATTGATCGCACCATATCTAGTAAAGTACGATTATGACGTTCGGACACACCATTACGTTGTGGTGTTCCGGGTGGCGTGAGTTGTGAAACTATTCCGCATTATTTCAAATGTAGACCAAACACGTAACTCAAATATTCTCCTCCACGATCAGATCATAGAAACTTTATTTTCTTGTTACGATGATTTTCCACTTCACTCTGAAATTCTTTGTAGTTTTCAAATGTTTCAGACTTATGTTTCATTAAGTAGATATACCCATATCTGCTCAAATCATCAGTGAAGGTGAGAAAATAACAATACCCACCGTGAGCCTCAATGTTCATTGGACCACATACATAAGTATGTATGATTTCCAGTAAATCTGTTGCTTGCTCCATAGTTCCGGAGAACGGTGTTTTAGTCATGTTGCCCATGAGGCATGGTTCGCAAGTACCAAGTGATTCATAATCAAGTGATTCCAAAAGTCCATCAGTATGGAGTTTCTTCATGCGCTTTACACCAGTATGACCCAAACGGCAGTGCCACAAATAATTTGCACTATCATTATCAACTCTGCATCTTTTGGCTTCAACATTGTGAATATGTTATCACTACTATCGAGATTCAACAAAAATAGACCACTCTTCAAGGGTGCATGGCCATAAAATATATTACTCATATAAATAGAACAACCATTATGATTTAAATGAATAACCGTCTCGCATCAAACAAGATCCAGATATAATGTTCATGCTTAACGCTGGCACCAAATAACAATTATTCATGTCTAAAACTAATCCCGAAGGTAGATGTAGAGGTAGTGTGCCGACCGCGATCAAATCGACTTTGGAACCATTTCCCACGTGCATAGTCACCTCGTCCTTAGCCAATCTTCGCTTAATTCGTATTCCCTGTTTCGAGTTGCAAATATTAGCAACAGAACCAGTATCAAATACACAGGTGCTACTACGAGCATTAGTAAGGTACACATCAATAACATGTATATAACATATACCTTTGTTCACCTTGCCATCCTTCTTATCCGCCAAATACTTTGGGCAGTTCCGCTTCCAGTGACCAGTCCCTTTGCAGTAGAAGCACTCAGTCTCGGGCTTAGGTCCAGACTTGGGTTCCTTCTCCTGAGCGGCAACTTGCTTGCCGTTCTTCTTTAAGTTACCCTTCTTCTTTCCTTTACCCTTTTTCTTGAAACTGATGGTCTTGTTGACCATCAACACTTGATGCTCCTTCTTGATTTCTACCTCTGCAGCTTTTAGCATCGCAAAGAGCTCGGGAATAGTCTTGTTCATCCCTTGCATATTATAGTTCATCACGAAGCTCTTGTAGCTTGGTGGCAGTGATTGAAGAATTCTGTCAATGACACTATCATCAGGAAGATTAACTCCTAGTTGAATCAAGTGATTATTATACCCAGACATTTTGTGTATATGTTCACTGGCAAAACTATTCTCCTCCATCTTGTAGCTATAGAACTTATTGGAGACTTCATATCTCTCAATCCGGGCATTTGCTTGAAATATTAAATTCAACTCCTGGAACATCTCATATCCTCCATGACGTTCAAAATGTTGTTGAAGTCCCGGTTCTAAGCCGTAAAGCATGGCACACTAAACTATCGAGTAGTCATCAGCTTTGCTCTGCCAGACATTCTTAACATCGTTAGTTGCATCTGCAGCAGGCTTGGCACCCAGCGGTGCTTCCAGGACATAATTCTTCTGTGCAGCAATGAGGATAATCCTCAAGTTATGGACCCAGTCCGTGTAATAGCTACCATCATCTTTCAACTTAGCTTTCTCAAGGAACGTATTGAAATTGAACGGAACAACAACACGGGCCATCTATCTATAATAACATACACAAGCAAAGATACTATCAGGTACTAAGTTCATGATAAATTAAAGTTCAATTAATCATATTACTTAAGAACTCCCACTTAGATAGACATCCCTCTAATCATCTAAGTGATCACGTGATCCAAATCAACTAAACCATGTCCGATCATCACGTGAGATGGAGTAGTTTTCAATGGTGAACATCACTATGTTGGGGAACGTTGCAGAAAATTAAAAATTTTCCTATGGTTTCACCAAGATCCATCTATGAGTTCATCTAAGCAACGAGTCATGGGAGATGCATCTACATAGCACTTTGTAGATCGCGAGCGGAAGCGTTCAAAAGAATGGGGTTGAAGTAGTCGTTCTCGTCGTGATCCTATCACCGGAGATCCTAGCGCCGAACGGACGGCACCTCCGCGTTCAACACACGTACGGAGCGGATGACGTCTCCTCCTTCCTGATCCAGCAAGGGGGAAGGAGAGGTTGATGATGATGGCTCCAGCAGCAGCACAACGGCGTGGTGGTGGTGGAGCAGCAGCACTCCGGCAGGGCTTCGCCAAGCACGTGACGGAGGAGGAAGAGGTGTAGCAGGGGGAGGGGGCGCCAGGACTTCAGGGTGCGGCTGCCCCCCTCCCCCTCCCTTTATATAGGCCCCCAGGGGGGGCGCCGGCCCTGGGAGATCCAATCTCCCAAGGGGGCGGCGGCCAAGGGGGTGGAGTGCCCCCCAAGGCAAGTGGGGCGCCCCCCCCCACCCTAGGGTTTCAACCCTAGGCACAGGGGGTGGGCCAAGGGGGGCGCACCAGCCCACTATGGGCTGGTTCCCCTCCCCACTTCATCCCTTGGGGCCCTCCGGGATGGGTGGCCCCACCCGGTGGACCCCCGGGACCCTTCCGGTGGTCCCGGTACAATACCGGGCGGCCCCGAAACTTTCCCGATGGCCGAAATACCACTTCCTATATATAATTCTTTACCTCCGGACCATTCCGGAACTCCTCGTGATGTCCGGGATCTCATCCGGGACTCCGAACAACATTCGGTATGCTGCATACTCATATTCATACAACCCTAGCGTCACCGAACCTTAAGTGTGTAGACCCTACGGGTTCGGGAGACACGTAGACATGACCGAGACGGCTCTCGGGCAATAACCAACAGCGGGATCTGGATACCCATGTTGGCTCCCACATGCTCCTCGATGATCTCATCGGATGAACCACGATGTCGAGGATTCGAACAACCCTGTATACAATTCCCTTTGTCAATCGGTACGTTACATGCCCGAGACTCGATCGTCGGTATCCCAATACCTTGTTCAGTCTCGTTACCGGCAAGTCACTTTACTCGTACCGTAATGCATGATCCCGTGACCAAACACTTGGTCACTTTGAGCTCATTATGATGATGCATTACCGAGTGGGCCCAGAGATACCTCTCCGTCATACGGAGTGACAAATCCCAGTCTCGATCCGTGTCAACCCAACAGACACTTTTGGAGATACCTGTAGTGCACCTTTATAGTCACCCAGTTACGTTGTGACGTTTGGTACACCCAAAGCACTTCTACGGTAACCGGGAGTTACACGATCTCATGGTCTAAGGAAGAGACACTTGACATTGGAAAAGCTCTAGCAAAACGAACTACACGGTCTTGTGCTATGCTTAGGATTGGGTCTTGTCCATCACATCATTCTCCTAATGATGTGATCCCGTTGTCAATGACATCCAATGTCCATAGTCAGGAAACCATGACTATCTGTTGACCAACGAGCTAGTCAACTAGAGGCTTACTAGGGATGTATTGTGGTTTATGTATTCACACGTGTATTACGATTTCCGGATAATACAATTATAGCATGAATAAAAGACAATTATCATGAACAAGGAAATATAATAATAATCCTTTTATTATTGCCTCTAGGGCATATTTCCAACACACTATGTTGATCATATCTACTCTATGATTCACGCTCGACCTTTAGGTCTCAATGTTCCGAGGCCATATCTGCATATGCTAGGCTCGTCAAGTTTAACCTGAGTATTCTGCGTGTGTAAAACTGTCTTACACCCGTTGTATTTGAATGTAGAGCTTATCACACCCGATCATCACATGGTGTCTCAGCACAAAGAACTTTCGCAACAGTGCATACTCATGGAGAACACTTATACCTTGAAATTTACTGAGAGATCATCTTATAATGCTACCGTCAATCAAAGAAAAATAAGATGCATAAAGGATAAACATAACATGCAATCAATATAAGTGATATGATATGGCCATCATCATCTTGTGCTTGTGATCTCCATCTCCGAAGCACCGTCATGATCACCATCATCACCGGCACGATGATGTCTACTACACAACCTTCTTCTTGTAGACGTTGTTGGGCCTCCAAGTGCAGAGGTTTGTAGGACAGTAGCAAATTTCCCTCAAGTGGATGACCTAAGGTTTATCAATCCGTCGGAGGCGTAGGATGAAGATGGTCTCTCTCAAACAACCCTGCAACCAAATAACAAAAAGTCTCTTGTGTCCCCAACACACCCAATACAATGGTAAATTATATAGGTGCACAAGTTCGGTGAAGAGATGGTGATACAAGTGCAATATGGATGGTAGATATAGGTTTTTGTAATCTGAAAATATAAAAACAGCAAGGTAACTAATGATAAAAGTGAGCGTAAACGGTATTGCAATGGTAGGAAACAAGGCCTAAGGTTCATACTTTCACTAGTGCAAGTTCTCTCAACAATAATAACATAATTGGATCATAAAACTATCCCTCAACATGCAACAAAGAGTCACTCCAAAGCCACTAATAGCGGAGAACAAACGAAGAGATTATGGTAGGGTACGAAACCACCTCAAAGTTATCCTTTCTGTTCTATCTATTCAAGAGTCCGTAGTAAAATAACATGAAGCTATTCTTTCCGTTCAATCTATCATAGAGTTCATACTAGAATAACACCTTAAGACACAAATCAACCAAAACCCTAATGTCACCTAGATACTCCATTGTCACCTCAAGTATCTGTGGGCATGATTATACGATATGCATCACACAATCTCAGATTCGTCTATTCAACCTACGCAAAGTACTTCAAAGAGTTCCCCAAAGTTTCTACCGGAGAGTCAAGACGAAAATGTGTGCCAACCCCTATGCATAGGTTCATGGGCGGAACCCGCAAGTTGATTACCAAAACATACATCAAGTGGATCACGTGATATCCCATTGTCACCACAAATAAGCACGGCAAGACATACATCAAGTGTTCTCAAATCCTTAAAGTTTCAATCTGATAAGATAACTTCAAAGGGAAAACTCAATCCATTACAAGAGAGTAGAGGGGGAGAATCATCATAAGATCCAACTATAATAGCAAAGCTCGTGATACATCAAGATCGTGCCATAGAGAGAACACAAGAGAGAGATTGATCAAACACAAAGCTACTGGTACATACCCTCAGCCCCGAGGGTGAACTACTCCCTCCTCGTCATGGAGAGCGTCAGGATGATGAAGATGGCAACCGGTGAGGGATCCCCCCTCCGGGAGGGTGCCGGAACGGGCTCCTGAGAGGTTTTTGGTAGCTATAGAGGCTTGCGGCGGCGGAACTCTTGATCTATTGTTGTCTTTGATGTTTTTAGGGTATATGGGAATATATAGGCGAAAGAAGTCGGTCGGGGGAGCCTCGAGGGGCCCACGAGATAGGGGACGCGCCCCCACCCTCGTGGCCACCTCGAAGCTTCCTTAACTTCAACTCCAAGTCTCCTGGATCGCTTCCGTTCCAAAAATAACGCTCCCGAAGGTTTCATTCCGTTTGGACTCCGTTTGATATTCTTTTTCTTCGAAACACTGAAATAGGCAAGAAAACAGCAATATGGGCTGGGCCTCCGGTTAATAGGTTAGTCCCAAAATAATATAAAAGTGTATAATAAAGCATGGTAAAGGCTAGGGAATTTTTTCAATAGCGGTAAACTTTCTGTTTCAAACAGCAACATGTATACTAGAAAAATAAGCATGGTAAAGGCTATACTTGACATTTTTATTGAAAATATAGATGCAAAACATTATTATAAATAACATCAAGCAAATACTAACAAAATAAAATGATGCTCCAAGCAAAACACATATCATGTGGTGAATAAAAATATAGCTCCAAGTAAAGTTACTAATGGACGAAGACGAAAGAGAGGATGTCATCCGGGGCATCCCCAAGCTTAGGCTTTTGGTTGTCCTTGAATATTGCCTTGGGGTGCCTTGGGCATCCCCAAGCTTAGGCTCTTGCCACTCCTTATTCCATAGTCCATCGAATCTTTACCCAAAACTTGAAAACTTCACAACACAAAACTCAACAGAAAACTCGTAAGCTCCGTTAGTATAAGAAAATAAATCACCACTTAGGTACTGTTATGAACTCATTCTAAATTAATATTGGTGTAATATCTACTGTATTCCAACTTCTCTATGGTTCATACCCTCCGATACTACTCATAGATTCATCAAAATAAGCAAACAGCACATAGAAAACAGAATCTGTCAAAAACAGAACAGTCTGTAGTAATCTGTATCAAACGTATACTTCTGGAACTCTAAAAATCCTACCAAATTAGTAAGTCCTAAGTAATTTGTGTACCAATCCAGAGAAAAAAGAATCATATAAAAAGCACGTTTCTGTGAATTACCAAAACTAATTTACTGGGTGCAAAAGTTTCTGATTTTCAGCAGGATCAACACAACTATCACCGTAAGCTATCCTAAAGGTCTTACTTGGCACTTTATTGAAACAAAAGCTATAAAACATGATTCCTATATTATCATAATCATGTGGACACACAAAAACAGTAAGGGTAAATGTTGGGTTGTCTCCCAACAAGCGCTTTTTTTAATGCCTTTCTAGCTAGGCATGATGATGACAGTGATGCTCGCATAAAAGATAAGAATTGAAACATAACGGGAGCGTCATGAAGCATATGGCTAGCACATTTAAGTCTAACCCACTTCCTATGCACAGGGATTTTGTGAGCAAACAACTTATGGGAACAATAATCAACTAGCATAGGAAGGCAAAACAAGCATAACTTCAAGATTTTAAGCACATAGAGAGGAAACTTGATATTATTGCAATTCCTAAATGCATATGTTCCTCCCTCATAATAATTTTCAGTGGCATCATGATAAATTCAACAATATAACCAGCACCTAAAGCATTATTTTCATGATGTACTTGCATAGAAAATTTACTACTCTCCACATAAGCAAAATTCTTCTCATGAATAGTAGTGGGAGCAAACTCAACAAAATAATTATCATGTGAGGCATAATCCAATTGAAAACTAAAATCGTGATGACAAGTTTCATGGTTATCATTATTCCTAATAGCATACAAGTCATCACAATAATCATCAAAGATAGCAACTTTGTTCTCATAATCAATTGGAACCTCTTCTGAAATAGTGGATTCATCACTAAATAAAGTCATGACCTCTCTAAATCCACTTTCATAAATATAATCATCATAAATAGGAGGCATGCTTTCATCATAATAAATATTCTCATCAAAACTTGGGGGACTAAACATATCATATTCATCAAACATAGCTTCCCCAAGCTTGTGGCTTTGCATATCATTAGCATCATGGATATTCAAGGAATTCATACTAACAACATTGCAATCATGCTCATCATTCAAAGATTTAGTGCCAAACATTTTATAGACTTCTTCTTCTAGCACTTGAGCACAATTTTCCTTTCCATCCTTCTCGCGAAAGATATTGAAAAGATGAAGCGTATGAGACAAACTTAACTCCATTTTTTATAGTTTTCTTTTATAAACTAAACTAGTGATAAAACAAGAAACTAAAAGATTCGATTGCAAGATCTAAAGATATACCTTCAAGCACTCACCTCCCCGGCAACGGCGCCAGAAAAGAGCTTGATGTCTACTACACAACCTTCTTCTTGTAGACGTTGTTGGGCCTCCAAGTGCAGAGGTTTGTAGGACATTAGCAAATTTCCCTCAAGTGGATGACCTAAGGTTTATCAATCCGTGGGAGGCGTAAGATGAAGATGGTCTCTCTCAAACAACCCTGCAACCAAATAACAAAAAGTCTCTTGTGTCCCCAACACACCCAATACAATGGTAAATTATATAGGTGCACAAGTTCGGTGAAGAGATGGTGATACAAGTGCAATATGGATGGTAGATATAGGTTTTTGTAATCTGAAAATATAAAAACAGCAAGGTAACTAATGATAAAAGTGAGCGTAAACGGTATTGCAATGGTAGGAAACAAGGCCTAAGGTTCATACTTTCACTAGTGCAAGTTCTCTCAACAATAATAACATAATTGGATCATAAAACTATCCCTCAACATGCAACAAAGAGTCACTCCAAAGCCACTAATAGCGGAGAACAAACAAAGAGAATATGGTAGGGTACGAAACCACCTCAAAGTTAGCCTTTCTGTTCTATCTATTCAAGAGTCCGTAGTAAAATAACATGAAGCTATTCTTTCCATTCAATCTATCATAGAGTTCATACTAGAATAACACCTTAAGACACAAATCAACCAAAACCCTAATGTCACCTAGATACTCCATTGTCACCTCAAGTATCCGTGGGCATGATTATACGATATGCATCACACAATCTTAGATTCATCTATTCAACCTACACAAAGTACTTCAAAGAGTGCCCCAAAGTTTCTACCGGAGAGTCAAGACGAAAACGTGTGCCAATCCCTATGCATAGGTTCATGGGCGGAACCCGCAAGTTGATCACCAAAACATACATCAAGTGGATCATATGATATCCCATTGTCACCACAGATAAGCACGGCAAGACATACATCAAGTGTTCTCAAATCCTTAAAGACTCAATCTGATAAGATAACTTCAAAGGGAAAACTAAATCCATTACAAGAGAGTAGAGGGGGAGAAACATCATAAGATCCAACTATAATAGCAAAGCTCGTGATACATCAAGATTGTGCCATAGAGAGAACACGAGAGAGAGAGAGAGAGATCAAACACATAGCTACTAGTACATACCCTCAGCCCCGAGGGTGAACTACTCCCTCCTTGTCATGGAGAGCGCCGGGATGATGAAGATGGCCACCGATGAGGGATCCCCCCTCCGGCAGGGTGCCGGAACGGGCTCCCGAGAGGATTTTGGTGGCTACAGAGGCTTGCGGCGGCGGAACTCCCGATCTATTGTTGTCTTTGATGTTTTTATGGTATATGGGAATATATAGGCGAAAGAAGTCGGTCGGGGGAGCCTCGAGGGGCCCACGAGACAGGGGGCGCGCCCGGTAGGGGGGCGCGCCCCCACCCTCATGGCCACCTCGAAGATTCCTTGACTTCAACTCCAAGTCTCCTGGATCGCTTCCGTTCCAAAAATAACGCTCCCGAAGGTTTCATTCCGTTTGGACTCCGTTTGATATTCTTTTTCTTCGAAATACTGAAATAGGCAAGAAAACAACAATATGGGTTGGGCCTCCGGTTAATAGGTTAGTCCCAAAAATAATATAAAAGTGTATAATAAAGCCCATAAACATCCAAAACAGATAATAATATAGCATGAATGCTTCATAAATTATAGATACGTTGGAGACGTATCACGCGACACCTTGATCTCCATCGTAGCATTGTTGTCGTCTCGCCAACTATTGATTCTACGACTATCGCTACCGCTTAGTGATAAAGTAAAGCAATTACAGGGCGATTGCATTCCATATAATAAAGCGACAACCATATGGCTGCTGCCAGTTGCCGATAACTTTGTTACAAAACATGATCATCTCATACAATAAAATTTAGCATCATGTCTTGACCATATCACATCACAACATGCCCTGCAAAAACAAGTTAGACGTCCTCTACTTTGTTGTTGCAAGTTTTACGTGGCTGCTATGGGCTAAGCAAGAACCATTCTTACCTACGCATCAAAACCACAACGATATTTCGTCAAGTTAGTGTTTTTTTAACCTTCTCAAGGATCGGGCGTAGCCACACTCGGTTCAACTAAAGTTGGAGAAACTGACACCCGCCAGCCACCTATGTGCAAAGCACGTTTGTAGAACCAGTCTCGCGTAAGCGTACGCGTAATGTCAGTCCGGGCCACTTCATCCAACAATACCGTCGAACCAAAGTATGACATGTTGGTAAGCAGTATGACTTGTATCGCACATAACTCACTTGTGTTCTACTCGTGCATATAACATCTAGGCATAAAACCAGGCTCATATGCCACTGTTGGGGAACGTAGTAATTTCAAAAAAAATCCTACGCACACGCAAAATCATGGTGATGCATAGCAATGAGAGGGGAGAGTGTTGTCCATGTACCCTCGTAGACCGAAAGCGGAAGCGTTAGCACAACGCGGTTGATGTAGTCGTACGTCTTCACAATCCGACCGATCAAGTACCGAACGTACGGCACCTCCGAGTTCAGCACACGTTCAACTCGATGACGTCCCACGAACTCCGATCCAGCAGAGCTTTGTGGGAGAGTTCCGTCAGCACGACGGCGTGATGACGGTGTTGATGATGCTACCGACGCAGGGCTTCGCCTAAGTACCGCTACGATATTACCGAGGTGCAATATGGTGGAGGGGGCACCGCACATGGCTAAGAGATCAATGATCAATTGTTGTGTCTAGAGGTGCCCCCTGCCCCCGTATATAAAGGAGCAAGGGGGGAGGCGGCCGGCCTAGGAGGAGGGCGCACCAAGGGGGGAGTCCTACTCCCACCGGGAGTAGGGCTCCTCCTTTCCTTGTAGTAGTAAGAGAAGGGGGAAAGGGAGAGAGAGAGAGAGGAAGGGAAGGGGGGCACCGCCCCCCCTCCATGTCCAATTCGGACTAGAGGGGGAGGGGGCGCGCGGCCTACGCTGGCCGCCCCTCCTCTTCTCCACTAGGACCCATGAGGCCCAATAAACCCCTCGGGGTGTTCCGGTAACCCCCGATACTCCGGTATATGTCCAAAACCATTCCGGTGTCCGAACATAGTCATCCAATATATCAATCTTTATGTCTCGACCATTTTGAGACTCCTTGTCATGTCTGTGATCATATCCGGGACTCCGAACTACCTTCGGTACATCAAAACACAAAAACTCATAATATCGATCGTCACCAAACTTTAAGCATGCGGACCCTACGGGTTCGAGAATTATGCAGACATGACCGAGACTCGTTTCCGGTCAATAACCAATAGTGGAACCTGGATGCTCGTATTGGTTCCCACATATTCTACGAAGATCTTTATCGGTCAAACCGCATAACTACATATGTTGTTCCCTTTGTCATCGGTATGTTACTTGCCCGAGATTCGACCGTCGATATCTCAATACCTAGTTCAATCTCGTTACCGGCAAGTCTCTTTACTCGTTATGTAATGCATCATCCCACAACTAACTCATTAGTCACATTGCTTGCAAGGCTTATAGTGATGTGCATTACCGAGAGGGCCTAGAGATACCTCTCCGACAATCGGAGTGACAAATCCTAATCTCGAAATACGCCAACTCAACAAGTACCTTCGGAGACACCTGTAGAGCTCCTTTATAATCACCCAGTTATGTTGTGACGTTTGGTAGCACACAAAGTGTTCCTCCGGTAAACGGGAGTTGCATAATCTCATAGTCATAGGAACATGTATAAGTCATGAAGAAAGCAATAGCAACATACTAAACGATCAAGTGCTAAGCTAACGGAATGGGTCAAGTCAATCACATCATTCTCCTAATGATGTGATCCCGTTAATTAAATGACAACTCATGTTTATGGCTAGGAAACTCAACCATCTTTGATCAACGAGCTAGTCAAGTAGAGGCATACTAGTGACACTATGTTTGTCTATGTATTCACACATGTATTATGTTTCCGGTTAATACAATTCTAGCATGAATAATAAACATTTATCATGATATGAGGAAATAAATAATAACTTTATTATTGCCTATAGGGCATATTTCCTTCACATAGCTGCTTCGGAAGCAGCATAAGAAGTAGTCTAGACGAAGGAGTTTATCACTGACCTAGGAGTGATTCCCAATGCGTCGGGCCCGACGACTCTCTTTTGTGACAACACTGGAGCTATTGCCCTTGCCAAGGATCCCAGGTTTCACAAGAAGACCAGGCACATCAAGCGTCGCTTCAACTCCATTCATGAATATATTCAAGATGGAGACATAGATATTTGTAAAGTGCACACAGATCTGAATGTCGCAGATTCGTTGACTAAACCTCTTCCACGAGTAGAACATGATCAGCACCAGAACTCTATGGGTGTTCGATTCATCACAATGTAACTAGATTATTGACTCTAGTGCAAGTGGGAGACTATTGGAAATATGCCCTAGAGGCAATAATAAAATACTTATTATTACATTTCCTTGTTCATGATAATTGTCTATTGTTCATGCTATAATTGTATTAACCGGAAACCATAATACATGTGTGAACGCATAGACTACAATATGTCCCTAGTGATCCTCTAGTTGACTAGCTCATTGATCAATAGATGGTTGTGGTTTCCTGACCATGGACATTGGATGTCGTTGATAACGGGATCACATCATTAGGAGAATGATGTGATGGACAAGACCCAATCGTAAGCATAGCACAAGATTGCGTAGTTCGTTTGCTAGATCTTTTCTAATGTCAAGTATCATTTCCTTAGATCATGAGATTGTGCAACTCCCGGATACCGTAGGAATTCTTTGGGTGTATCAAGCATCACAACGTAACTGGGTGTGTATAAAGGTGCACTACAAGTATCTCCGAAAGTGTCTGTTGAGTTGGCACGAATAGAGACTGGGATTTGTCACTCCATATGACGGAGAGGTATCTCTAGGCCCACTTAGTAATGCATCCTCATAATGAGCTCAATGTGACTAATGAGTTAGCCATGGGATCATGTGTTTCGGAACGAGTAAAGAGACTTGTCGGTAACAAGATTGAACAAGGTATAGGAATACCAACGATCGAATCTCGGGCAAGTAACATACCGATGGACAAAGGGAATTGTATATGGGATTGATTGAATCCCCGACATCGTGGTTCATCCGATGAGATCATCGTGGAACATGTGGGAGCCAATATGGGTATCCAGATCCCGCTATTGGTTATTGCCCGAAGAGGCATCTTTGTCATGTATGCATGGTTCCCGAACCCTTAGGGTCTACACACTTAAGGTTCGGTGACGCTAGAGTTCTAATGGGAATTGTATGTGGTTACCAAAAGTTGGACGTCACGAGGAGTTTCGGAATGGTCCAGAGGTAAAGATTTATATATGGGAAGTCCTATTTTGGCCACCGGAAAATGTTCACGATTTTTCGTTATTGTACCAGGAAAGTTCTAGAAGGTTCCGGAGTGGGTCCCACATGCATGGGGGGACCCAAATGAACGTGGGTAGTGGGAGCAAGGCCCCACACTCCTGTTCAAGGCGCACCAAGATCCCCCCTTAGAAGGAATAAGATCATATCCCGAAGGGATAAGATAAAGATCCCTAAAAAGGGGGTAACAATCGGTGGGGAAGGGAAAGGATGAGATTTATTTCCTACCACCTTTGTAAACGCCCCAATGGACTTAGAGGGAAAGAAACTAGCCCCCTATACCCCTATATATAGTGGGGAGGCGCATGGAAGCTACACCCCTTGCCCCTGGCGCAGCCCTCCCCTTCCAACTCCTCCTCCTCCTCCATTGAGCGTAGCGAAGCTCTACCGGAGAACCACGAGCTCCACCACCATGCCGTCGTGCTACCGGATTTCTCCCTCAACTTATCCTCTCCCCTTGTTGGATCTATGAAAGCACAAGTGCTCCCTAGGTGGTTTTGGTAATTAATGTCAACATATCTCTTGTTGGACTAACACTTTTATCTAGTATATTTCAAACAAGTTCGACAATGGAGTGGCATGGACTAAAGGATGTGGGGACTCCTTCAAGATGCTAAGGACAAAGGATTGGCTCAAGCTTCAAGCTCAAGACTCTTCATTTTACATTTCAGTGATCCAAGATCACACTGAGTCTATAGGAAAAGCCAATACTATCAAGGAGGGATGAGGTGTTGCTTAATGAGCCTCTTGCTTCATGTGCTTAGTGATATGCTCCAAAACCCTCAGCTACTTTCTCACATCCACATTTGTCTTAAACCTAAAGTCAAACTCGGCCCCACTGATTCTTTCTATCCGGCGCCATCGAGTTTGGATATCTTAGCCACTGCCACAAACCCTAAGCAAATCGGTCTCACCGATAGGGATCTCGGTCTCACCGAGATGGGATTGTAATCTCTCTGTGTATGTCCATTATCAAAATTGGTCTCACCGAGTTTGAGCAATCGATACTACCGAGATTGCAATGCAAACTTCCTGGTTGACTCATTACCAAAATCGGTCCCCCCGAGTTTGATAATCGGTCCAACCGAGTTTGCCTGACCAACTCTCTGGTTAGCTAATTACCAAAATCGGTCCTACCGAGTTTGTGTAATCGGTCTCACTGAGATTACGTTATGCCCTAACCCTAATCATATCGGTCCTACCAAGTTACATTTCGGTCCCACCAAAAACCCTAACGGTCACATTGTTTACTGAGTCAGTCCGACCGAGTTTGTTGATTCGGTCCCACCGAGTTTGGTAAATTGTGTGTAACGGTTAGATTTTGTGTGGAGGCTATATATACCCCTCCACCTCCTCTTCATTCGTGGAGAGAGCCATCAGACTAAACCTACATTTCCAGCATCCTATTTCTGAGAGAGAACTACCTACTCATGTGTTGAGGCCAAGATATTCCATTCCTACCATATGAATCTTGATCTCTAGCCTTCCCCAAGTTGCTTTCCACTCAAATCCTCTTCCCACCGGATCCAAATCCTATGAGAGAGAGTTGAGTGTTGGGGAGACTATCATTTGAAGCACAAGAGCAAGGAGTTCATCATCAATGCACCATTTGTTACTTCTTGGAGAGTGGTGTCTCCTAGATTGGCTAGGTGTCACTTGGGAGCCTCCGACAAGATTGTGGAGTTGAACCAAGGAGTTTGTAAGGGCAAGGAGATCGCCTACTTCATGAAGATCTACCGCTAGTGAGGCAAGTCCTTCGTGGGCGACGACCATGGTGGGATAGACAAGGTTGCTTCTTCGTGGACCCTTCGTGGGTGGAGCCCTCCGTGGACTCGCGCAACCGTTACCCTTCGTGGGTTGAAGTCTCCATCAACGTGGATGTACGATAGCACCACCTATCAGAACCACGCCAAAAACATCTGTGTCTCCAATTGCGTTTGAATCCTCCAAAACCCTTCCCTTTACATTCTTGCAAGTTGCATGCTTTATTTTCCGCTGCTCATATACCCTTTGCATGCTTGCTTTCTATGTGTTGTGAATGTTAAACTTGTGTCTAAACTCCACTTAAACTTTTAAAAGGCTAAAAACTGCAACTTTGGTACATAGTGTCTAATCACCCCCCTCTAGACACCTTTTCTAAAGGTCCTACAGGTGGTATCAGAGCATTGGTCTCCATTTCTTTAGTTTAATCACCATTGGAGGAAGATGGATGAGTCTACTTTGGGGAGTCTTAGACATAAAGTGCCTATTCTTGATGGAGAGTATTTTCATGAGTGGAAAAATGAGATGCTTGTAATTTTCAATCAATATCATTTGAACAAGTACATTGCTAGTCCTTGTGCACCTTGTGTTGATCCTATGCATCCTACCCTTGATGAGTCAATTAACATGATTAGGAATGTTAGAACTGTTAATCTTATCACTAGAGGCTTGCCTAGAAACCTGATTATAAAACTGCCTACTCTTGAGTGTGCCTACACTATATGGAAATTTCTTGAGGAACGATTTCCTGATTATTCTTTGAAAAATCTTGATGAAATTCTCCGTAAGTCTATTGCTTTGAGTAAGATGAATACTAGTGATCCTATGTTTGGTGATCGTCTTTTTGAGCTTACAAACCTTATGCGTGCCAAAGGAAATGTTGGTATTATTAGTGATATTACTTCCGAAGCTATAAAAATTCATAGACAAGATCATTGTCAAAATCACTCTAACGAATCACCCTCTCTAGGACTTGATCCACCACATGACGATGTTGAACATGGATACTATGATGAGGATCATGATAGTGACTTTGATCTTGATGATGCAATGAGACATTTTGGTCTTATGGCAAATATTTGGGGATACATGTCAGGAGGAAAGGAATGGGTCCTTGACAGTGGATGTACCGATCACAAGACCGGAGATAAAGACATGCTTCGTGAGCTTGCTGATAATGATAGTCCTCGAAAGTATGTCACTTTCGGTGACAACTCAAAGGGTAAGGTGGTTGGCCTTGGTAAGGTGGCCATCTCACATGATAGCTCCATACAAAATGTCATGCTCATTTAATCTCTTGGATACAGCTTACTTTCAGTATCTAGACTTGCTGACTTTGGTTTCAATGTCTTATTTACTGAAGTTGATTGCCAAGTGTTTCGTCGAGACAATCATAAAATGGTCTTTACCGGCATCCGTAGAGGTGATCTATACATTGTTGATTTCACTAAAAAGGCTCAACCTAAAACTTTCTTCATTGCTAAATCCTCAAAAGTTTGGTTATGGCATAGACGACTAGGTCACGTTGGCATGAGAAACCTTGACAAGCTTATTAAAGAAAATCATATCCTTGGAGTTAACAATGTCATATTTGATAAGAATAGACTTTGCAGTGCTTGTCAAGCAGGTAAACAGGTTGGAGGAAGGCATCCCGTGAAGAACATCATGACCACAAAGAGGCCACTTGAGCTACTTCACATGGATCTCTTTGGTCCCAACTCTTACAAGAGTCTCGGTGGAAATTCTTTTGGTATAGTTATAGTTGATGATTTTTCCAGATTTACGTGGGTGTTCTTTCTCAATGATAAATCGCAGGTCCAAAAGATCTTCAAGAACTTCGCTAGGAAGGCCCAAAATCAATTTGAAGTGAAGATCAAGAAGGTTCACAGCGACAACGAAACAGAGTTCAAGAATGCTAATGTGGACACCTTTCTTGATGAAGAAGGGATTTCACACAAGTTCTCGGCTACGTACACACCTCAACAAAATGGAGTTGTTGAGAGGAAGAACCAAATGCTCATCAAAATGGCGAGAACGATGCTTGATGAGTACAAGACGCCGAAGCACTTTTGGGCAGAAGCGGTTGAGACAGCTTGTCATGCAACAAATCGCTTGTATCTTCACAAGCTACTCGGCAAGACGGCATACGAGCTCCTCACCGGTAACAAACCCCAAGTTGGATACTTTCGAGTATTCGGCTCAAAGTGCTACATTCTTGATAAGCATCGTCGTTCTAAATTTGCTCCTAAGTCTCATGAAGGATTCCTACTAGGTTATGGATCAAACTCTCACACTTACCGTGTCTACAACAATTTCACCCGAAAGGTTGAAGAGACGGTAGATGTGAAGTTTGATGAATCTAACGGCTCGCAAGTAGAGAAATTGCCAATTGATGTAGGAGACAAAGATCCTTCGGAAGCAATCCAAGACTTGTCTATTGGCAAGGTTCGTCCAACGGAGGTGAAGGAGAGTACCTCGTCTGTCCAAGTGGAAGCTTCTACTTCACGACAAGGTGAACCAAGAGTTGATACGGAAGCATCCACAAGTGCGACACACCAAGATGAAGGAAACGAGGAAGTGCATCAAGATGAATGTCAACGACCTCCTTCTCCACCACGACAAGAGAACGAAAACGCCAACAGTGAAGAAGGCCAAGAAGAAGAACAAGATGAAGAAGATGTTCAACGAAGATCCAAGCAAAAGCTTTCACGATTTCGAGCAAGAATTGCTAAAGACCATCTCGTCGAGCAGATCTACAATGATATTCAAACCGGGAGAATCACTCGCTCTAAAACTTGTTTAGCTAACTTTTGTGAAAACTATTCTTTCATCTCTAGCATTGAACCTATGAAGGTCAAAGAAGCATTGGAAGATTCAGATTGGATAAATGCTATGCATGAAGATCTACACAACTTTGAGAGGAACCAAGTTTGGACATTGGTTGAGAAGCCCGACAACAACCACAACATCATCGGTACCAAATGGGTGTTTCACAACAAGCAAGATGAAGATGGACAAGTAGTTCGCAACAAAGCACGTCTCGTCGCCCAAGGCTACAAACAAGTCGAAGGTATGGACTATGGTGAGACTTATGCTCCCGTTGCTAGACTTGAGTCTATTCGCATCTTACTTGCCTATGCTAATCACCATGATATCACATTGTACCAAATGGACATTAAAAGTGCTTTTCTAAATGGTGAAATAGAGGAGGAAGTTTATGTTAAACAACCTCCCGGCTTTGTCAATCCTAAGAAACCCAATCATGTTTACAAACTTCACAAAGCTCTTTATGGTCTTAAACAAGCTCCTAGAGCATGGTATAAATGCTTGACCAAGTTCCTTATTGAAAAAGGTTTTGAAATTGGGAAAATTGATTCTACTCTTTTTACTAAAAGGGTTAATGGTGAACTATTTGTGTGCCAGATCTATGTTGATGATATTATATTTGGTTCAACTAACCCTCATTTTAGTGAGAAGTTTGGGAAGCTAATGTCGGAGAAGTTTGAGATGTCAATGATGAGTGAACTCAAATTCTTTCTTGGGTTGCAAATCAAGCAAACTAAGGAAGGTACTTTTGTCTCTCAAACGAAGTACACTAAGGACTTATTCAAGAAGTTCAATATGCAAGAATGCAAAGGTATGTCTACACCCATGCCTACTAGTGGACATCTTGATTTGACCAAAGATGGTGAACCGGTCGATCAAAAGGTTTATCGCTCCATGATTGGTTCATTGTTATATCTATGTGCTTCACGTCCCGATATTATGCTAAGTGTGTGCATGTGTGCGCGATATCAAGCTGCTCCTAAAGAATGTCATCTTAAGGCTGTGAAAAGGATAGTGAGATACTTAATCCATACACCAAATTTTGGCATTTGGTATCCTAAGAGGGCCTCTTTCGATCTTGTTGGCTACTCCGACTCGGACTATGCCGGAGACAAGGTTGATAGAAAGTCCACTTCGGGTACTTGTCAATTTCTTGGTAGATCTCTTGTGTCTTGGTCTTCCAAGAAACAAAAGTCGGTATCCTTATCCACCGCCGAAGCGGAATACATTGCCGCTGGTTCATGTTGTGCTCAATTATTTTGGATGACTCAAACTCTTAAAGATTATGGGATACATGTGAAACATGTTCCATTGCTTTGTGACAATGAAAGTGTTATCAAAATTGGTCATAATCCTGTGCAACATTCTCGAACTAAGCATATTAAAGTTTGACACCATTTCATTCGAGATCATGTTGCTAAGGGTGACATTGATCTTAAGCATGTTCGCACCGAAAAGCAATTAGCGGATATATTCACTAAACCTCTTGATGAGAAAGTGTTTTGCAGGTTGAGAGGAGAATTGAACATCATTGATGCTTCAAACTTGGAGTAGAAACTCCATTGGATACATGCAAGACATGAGCTTATGACTAATCCCTGATACTTCTCTTATGATGAAAATCTTATGTCTTGGACATATTTGTATCTTGCATGTTATCTAACCCATGTAGGTACTTGGTTGAATCAAATTCCATGAGGTTGTAACCTACTCATATCTTGAGCAATCTCTACATCACCAAGTCTCTACACAAGGTGGTTGAAGCCAAGGAAGCACGAAACCATTTAAACATATCCTTTGACAAATTCTATGTTAAGCTTCATGATTGTCATTTTTGGATACACAAGTGCTCTTCCTTGCAAGAACTAACCCATGTAGGTAGATGGACTCAAATTCCAAGTGGTGCTCCAAATTCTTGATGAGCTACATCAACCTCGAGCAACTCACACAAGTTTAACTACATGATCAACACCACCAACCAAGGTATGTTATTCCATCTTAGAGAAGCTTTACTCCGAGACATGAGCTAAAGCAACTCGACAAGATGTGAATACATCAAGATGCTTAAACGAAAAATGGCAACCCCATTTTGAGCTTAAACAATGAGTATGACCTATGATCAAGTGATCTCACTTGACTCCTAAGTCAATATACTCTAACATAGGAGACTTTGTCGCCGACCATCTCTAGATGAAGTTCTCTTGTGTTTTCTTCTGTGTTTTTGCATTTGTTTCATGCATATTTGTTTCCCCTTTCAAAAACGATGAGTATTTCTCAAGGATCCCAGATGCTTATTTGCATTAGTTTGCATTAGCTATGTTCATTTATATCTTTCAGCTCTGATTTTCTGTTCCCTATCTTCTCCCAGTATCCCATGTTAGATTCAGGGGGAGCAAGACATCTAAGGGAAAGAAATCATTTAAATTCATTGCATATCTTTACTCTTGGGGACATGTCTAATCAATTGTGGTACATAGTACTCACTCTCTACATGTCATCCCAGTCTTGGTATTCTTGTGGTTTCTTCCGTTTACTCTGGCTAGTAGATGCATCTGTGTTATCTGACCTTGTTTACACAGGTTCATTCCATCCTAAGCCTACTCAATACTACAAGGTAAGTATATGCATCACAATCATGTGTATGAGGAATTCTTGCTGATGTACATATTGTTTGCAAGAAGGACTCATGGGCATGAAGGTATTTCCTTTAATATTTTCTTTTGCTCTGATGCATATGGCCAAGATACATGTAACACATTGCCTGCTCTATCATGGTTATGCTCTTACATGCTTCTATATTTCATATTCACATGATTGCATACATGTAGGGGGAGCCTATGCTTGTTACATGTCTTTCCAAAGCTTTACTTGCTATTCTTTATATCCTTATCTAAAGCTTTGATGTATGTTGTCATAAATTACCAAAAAGGGGGAGATTGAAAGCACAAGTGCTCCCTAGGTGGTTTTGGTAATTAATGTCAACATATCTCTTGTTGGACTAACACTTTTATCTAGTATATTTCAGACAAGTTCAATAATGGAGTGGCATGGACTAAAGGATGTGGGAACTCCTTCAATATGCTAAGGACAAAGGATTGGCTCAAGCTTCAAGCTCAAGACTCTTCATTTTACATTTCAGTGATCCAAGATCACACTGAGTCTATAGGAAAAGCCAATACTATCAAGGAGGGATGAGGTGTTGCTTAATGAGCCTCTTGCTTCATGTGCTTAGTGATATGCTCCAAAACCCTCAACTACTTTCTCACATCCACATTTGTCCTAAACCTAAAGTTAAACTCGGCCCCACTGATTCTTTCTATCCGGCGCCACCGAGTTTGGATATCTTAGCCACTGCCACAAACCCTAAGCAAATCGGTCTCACCGATAGGGATCTCGGTCTCACCGAGATGGGATTGTAATCTCTCTGTGTATGTCCATTATCAAAATCGGTCTCACCGAGTTTGAGCAATCGATACTACCGAAATTACAATGCAAACTTCCTGGTTGACTCATTACCAAAATTGGTCCCACCGAGTTTGATAATCGGTCCAACCGAGTTTGCCTGACCAACTCTCTGGTTAGCTAATTACGAAAATCGGTCCTACCGAGTTTGTGTAATCGGTCTCACCGACATTACGTTATGCCCTAACCCTAATCATATCGGTCCTACCGAGTTGCATTTCGGTCCCACCGAAAACCCTAACGGTCACATTGTTTACTGAGTCGGTCCAATCGAGTTTGTTGATTCGGTCCCACCGAGTTTGGTAAATTGTGTGTAACGGTTAGATTTTGTGTGGAGGCTATATATACCCCTCCACCTCCTCTTCATTCGTGGAGAGAGCCATCAGACTAAACCTACACTTCCAGCATCCTATTTCTGAGAGAGAACTACCTACTCATGTGTTGAGGCCAAGATATTCCATTCCTACCATATGAATCTTGATCTCTAGCCTTCCCCAAGTTGCTTTCCACTCAAATCCTCTTTCCACCAGATCCAAATCCTATGAGAGAGAGTTGAGTGTTGGGGAGACTATCATTTGAAGCACAAGAGCAAGGAGTTTATCATCAACGCACCATTTTTTACTTCTTGGAGAGTGGTGTCTCCTAGATTGGCTAGGTGTCACTTGGGAGCCTCCGACAAGATTGTGGAGTTGAACCAAGGAGTTTGTAAGGGCAAGGAGATCGCCTACTTCGTGAAGATCTACCGCTAGTGAGGCAAGTCCTTCGTGGGCGACGGCCATGGTGGGATAGACAAGGTTGCTTCTTCGTGGACCCTTCGTGGGTGGAGCCCTCCGTGGACTCGCGCAACCGTTACCCTTCGAGGGTTGAAGTCTCCATCAACGTGGATGTACGATAGCACCACCTATCGGAACCACGCCAAAAACATCTGTGTCTCCAATTGCGTTTGAATCCTCCAAAACCCTTCCCTTTACATTCTTGCAAGTTGCATGCTTTATTTTCCGCTGCTCATATATTCTTTGCATGCTTGCTTGCTATGTGTTGTGAATGTTAAACTTGTGCCTGAACTCCACTTAAACTTTAAAAAGGCTAAAAACTGCAACTTTGGTACATAGTGTCTAATAACCCCCCCCCTCTAGACACCTCTTCTCAAGGTCCTACAATCTACAAGGAGGAGACGTCCCCGGGTTGTACGTGTGTTGAACGCGGAGGCGCCGTCCGCGGATCTTCCGCGATTTGAATCCCCGCGAGTACGACTCCATCAACCACGTTATTGTAACGCTTCCGCTTAGCGATCTTCAAGGGTATGAAGATGCACTCCCTCTCTCTCGTTGCTAGCATCTTCTATATTGATCTTGGTGACATGTAGGAATTTTTTTGAATTATTACTATGTTCCCCAACAGTTACTCCCCGCCGTGACTAGTCTAATGCATTAGGTTGGCCATAGTGGGGGTACCTTAGCTAGTATCATGCATTTGAGAATAGCAAACACGCTGATGTGGTGAAAAATTAAAGAAGAGAGAGGGGGTTAGAGTAACATAGGAAGATATCGTACCATATTAAATGCTATGCTACTTTATGTCATGCATGGCAATAAATAAGATACTCTATGATACTACTCCCTCCGTTCGGGTTTATTAGGCCTAAAGACAACTTCTCTTAGACCAAGACATATAGTAATTTGCTCACATTAATTTTTCTATTCCACTCCTAATGCACTCTCTCACATGCATGCAGCCAATGAAAAAACACACATGAAGTGTATTGATTTTCCAGCCATGGCATCAACAACAATGGCTTTTAATGCAACCAATGAAATGGTTGCATGCATGCACCTTTCCAAAGCAGGGCCTTATAAAAGGGGACATGCTTGTGATGCTGAGAGGTCTAATAAATCCGGACGGAGGGAGTATGCACTATGAAGGTCATAAACTAGTATCATACGCATGACACTAGTATATCATACTCTCCACTAGAAGTAGTCTTATAGAAACAAGCCAATTAATGCCCGGGATGTGCATGCATGAGCTAATTACACATAATAAATGGCATGCGTAAGGGGTACTTCATGATCATTCGTGTGCATTTGAATGTATGCATGAGTCTTTCCTTCTCCTCAAGAAAAGCCTTCTTTCTCTTTCCGTCGGCACCGTCGTCAATCCGCACCATCTCCGATGGCCTTTGGGTCGTCGAGGTGCAGAGGATCTAGGCCCCCCGTCGGAGGGAGGGGCCCCGTTCTCATTTTGTTAGGTTCAACGTCTTGGTTGGGGTTGTATGGCGGTGGCGATGTCTCTCGGTAGGAATAATGTCTCCCACACCCTATCCACGCCGCATTCCCGTCCTAATGGTGCAGATAGCGTTGTCGGAGGATGCGGAAGTGTGTTTTCGTCAGGTCTCATGGGATTCAGCCGGTGTTGGTCTTTCGGTGGATCTATTTGAATCCAGTTTTTGTTTTCTTTCGTTCATGTGGTTAAAGGTTTGATCTTCTCGATATATAACTCTCTTCATCGGCGATGGTTGCTGCTTTGGTGCGCTGGTCCTTTGGGGCCTTAGCACAACTCGACTATCTACTACAACGAGGTTTCCCCGACTCCAGTGAGGGAGGGCCGATGACCGCGGCGCGCCTTCGGCTCGCTCCAGCGCTTATAGTCGTTGCTTGGTGGTCCATGGATCTGGTTGTAATCTTTTTACCTCTAGTGTTCTATGTACTGCCATGATTGATGAATAGACTAATTTTTTCTCGCAAAAAAAAAATGTATGCATGAAATTACATTTTTGGAACGAAAGCTGATCAATATACACATAGTTTGTGCCAAAAAGAGAGCACATCCATCCCACGGGCACGCTCGTGTATGTGCAGTCCATACACGGGTAGCAAACCCACCACTCTATGGATGGTTAGATGGACAGTGGTATCCCAACGCACCAGGGTTCAAGTCGTGATGCTCGCATTTATCATGAATTTATTTCAGGATTTCTGGCGATGCACGTTCAATGGGAGAAGACGTCCTCGTCGACTACGAGGCGCCTATGGTTAGTTCGTAAAATCTCAAGATGATATACCAGCTCAGTCTCTCAGAGGTGCTCATAGGGGTAGGTTGTGCGTGTGTCCGTTTATAGGGATGAGTGTATGCGTCCATATATGAGCGCTTGCATCTGTACTATGTTAAAAAAACATAAAACAAACCAATTAAAAACAGAATATACTATTCGCAAAAAAAAAACACAAAATATACACACAAATTTTCTTTTCCTTTTTGCAGGAAGAATACATGTTGTTTCTTTTGGCAAGAATCATACACGTAGTTTTTGTTCTGGCAACATATATGCACTGCTAGCGTTATGATTCCTAATAAAATGAAATTACCTTTTCCTTTTTGGGAGGGTCTTCAGCCGCAGTGGGGGAGCTATGTAGGGGCAAAACAGTGCCATGCCCCCCAGCTTAGAACAATGCAAAGCATGAGCCTAACTGGGCTATTTCTGAATTTTTTGGTGGTATTCTTCAGATTGGCCCGCCCTGCTCTGAGTTTGTAGCTCCGCCACTGTTCAGCCGCTTATGTTAACAAACCATGCACACACTTTATATTAAATGTATGATATTATTATTTCTACATCCCCTATTTACGTGACATAAAATTACGAACATAAAAACATAAAGTAAAATATACATAAAAACATTTTTTTGTGGTTTTATCATTTATATCTTTGTTTTCTTGTGCCAATTTGTGCAGTGAATCAATATGAACATTGCTATTTGTATATCAAATGTTATTTTTAATATAGTGACATAAGAGTACACCATATGCGAAATAACTTATTCTGCATCCCATGTCATGAATAACATTACTATTTATATATTGTTCCACAATGTAGTGCATATTAGGGGTTTTAAGTCAGACATGTCTATATTCTTAGAAAAAAAATCAACATCCACATTACAAAATTAGTATCAGAGTTTTTTTTTGTGGGAAAAAAATAGTATATATCAAAGGTATCATTAGATCCATCATGAAGTGAATTTCTACAACTTATTTATATAGTATTTTTTAGATGCTGATATTTATTCTGTAAACTTGGTCCAACATATACATGTTTGATTTTTGAGAAAACTAATACGTGCTACACTGTGGAATGGAGGGAGTATACAACAAATCTCTTTTCAACAAGTGACTATTCATCTTGATCATTGATTCACCCATGATTTAAAGTAGTTGGCTTTGTTGAGCAATGATTTCTATGAATAGGTATATCAACCTACATGTATCATTGACATACACATACATAAAATCTTATATATATGCGAAGAACTTCGGTAGTAATTTATCTATAAGACCATAGGGTGGCATATCTACGAAATAGTGTTGACGCTTTCTCTTGGTCATATAACTACACACATTTTTTTCGCTACATGATTTCCCCAAAGTATTAGATCCCATTGGGTTAACACGTAAATAGCTGTGTTTTATACGGGAAGGGCTTATGCACAAATCAAGTGGTTTATCCATTGGTAAACCATCAGACCATCCACCGACAAGAAAGAGGTGCCAACATCAAAAGCAAACTTTACCGAATTAGATGGCCCATTAAATCTTAATCAATTAAATGAGAAAAACACCAACACAAGGTCCAATGAAGCTCCGCCACTTTCATGGGTTATTTTTCTCTATATGTGGTCATGTCATATTTATAGCACGTTACTGTACCACCCTCATAACTTAATTATGGTATGTGTTGGATTGTTAGGGGGGAGGACAACAGTATTCTAGCCCAATAGCTCGGGCATGGGTTTGGTTGGTAAAGACATGCCCGGTGCTGGATAATTATCACAACCATCTTTTGGGCTTTTAAGGTCCAATACGAATAAGGGATGAATATCTTTTCAAAAGAGTTCCTAAGTTAGCCAGAGGTGTCTTCGGGCCCACTAACTAGTCAACAATCCTGGGCAATATCATAGAACTATTTTTTGCATGTGATTAATTATGCCAGTTACCGAATGAATGCAGGGTTTAGAACAACGGGTCGAATATTTGCCTATATCAAATTCATATGATCTTCTACACAAACATTAACGCCACATCTATGCCAAAGATAGATGTGGTTCTTAAGAGATTATTAATTGATGATTTTGCATAGATATATCGTAACGAAAGAAACTGCCAGGCTGCCATTGACACCAACAATTATGTTTGTAGATTGCCCCTTCCCCAAGATTCGACAGTGCTTCATGTGTGCAACAAACCTCACTACCCATGTTAATGAAACACCAAGCAATGCAATCCATAACAAGATAAAGTTTTAATCCTCTATAACAACACTATAAAATTTAAATGCTAGAAAATAATTAGCACAAACATATTTCCAGGCTTTTAAGGCCCAAAACGAATAAGGGACAAACATTTATTAAAATAATTCCTAAGTTAATCTGAGGCATCTCCGACCCACTGACTAGACAGTGATCCTAGGAAATACCATATAGCTGATTCTAAAAAAAGGAAATACCATAGAACTTTTCCCTTGCATGTGATTAATTACCCCAGTTACTGAATGAATGCAGAACAACTGACCAAATATTTCCTATATCAAAATGGATGTAAGGTTTAGAACAGTTGAAAAGTATTATCTATATCAAATTCAAATAGTCTTCTACGTGAACATTGAAGGCACACCTATACCAAATATATAGGTGGTTCATAAGAGATCGTTAATGATTTTGCATAGAGAATTCGTAACGGAAGAAACATGTCAAGCAGTCACTGACCCAACAATCTTATTTGTAGGTTGCCCTTCCTAAAGACTCTCCATTGCTTCATGTGTGCTCACAAACTAAGATCATGCGACACCAAGTAATTAAGTCTATAACAAGATAATATTTTAAACCTATAAAACAACATAAAATTTAAATACTAGAAAAAAATATCATCAACATATTTTTACAGGCTTTGAAAGCCCAATAAGAATAAGGGCCAAGTATTCTGAAAAGATTTCCCAAGTTAACCCGTGGCATCTTCGACCAAACGACTTGTCAACGATCATCCTCAACATCGTAAAACTATTTTTCCTTGCGCGTGATTAATTACTGCATCTACTGAATGAGTGCAAGGTTTAGAATAGATGGCCAAATATTTCCCTATATCAAATTCATATAATCATAAACATTAAAGGCACATCTATACCAAAGGTAGAGGTGGTTCTTGAGAAATTGCTAACGATTTTGCATAGAGATATCGTAACGGAAGAAACTACCACGCTGTCATTGACCCAACAATTTTATTTGCAGGTTGCCCTGGAAGGCTCTCCATTGCTTCATGTGTGCTCGCAAACCAAATCATGAGACACCAAGTAATTAAGTCTTAAACCTATAAAACAACATAAAATTTAAATACTAGAAAATAAACATCACAAACATATTTCCAGGCTTCGAAGGCCCAATAAGAATAAGGGCCAAATATTCTCAAAAGAATCCCCAAGTTAACCCAAGGCGCGAGGCATCTTCGGCCCACCAACTAGTCAACAATCCCCATCAACATCATAGAGCTATTTTTCCTTGCATGCGATTAATTAGTCCAACTACTGATTGAATGCAAGGTTAGAACAATTGGCCAAAATATTTCCCTACATCAAATTCGTATAATCATGAACATTAAAGGCACATATATACCAAAGATAGAGGTGATTCTTAGGAGATTGCTAACGGTTTTGCATGCAGATATTGTAATGGAAGAAACTTCCAGGTTGTCATTGACCCAACAATTTTGTTTGTAGGTTGCCCTTCCTAAAGACTCTCCATTGCTTCATGTGTGCTGACAAACCAAGTTCATGAGACACCAAGTAATTAAATCTTGAGCCTGTAAAACAACATTAAATTTAAATACTAGAAAATAAACTTGACAAACATATTTTCTAGGCTTTGAAGGTCCAATAAGAACAAGAGCCAAGTATTCTCAAAAGAAATCCCAATTTAACCCGAGGCATCTTCGGTCCACCGACTAGTCAAGATCCTCGTCAACACCATAGAGCTCTTTTTCCTTGCATGCGATTAATTACTCCATGTACTCAATGAATGCAAGGTTTAGAACAGTTGGTGAAATTTCCCTGTACCAAATTCGTATAATCGCGAAAATTAAAGGCACGTCTATGCCAAAGATAGAGGTGGCTCTTAAGAGATTGCTAACGATTTTGCATAGATATATCATAACGGAAGAAACTTACAGACTGTGTTTACCCCTTACTGTTTCTAGGTTACTCCTTCATGAAGATTCGCCATTGCTTCCCATGTTCAACATAATTTAACCTCATCGATCATGTTCATGCTACACCATGTAATTATATCCATAAAAAGATACATTTTTAACCTAAAAAATAACACAAATTTAAAATACTAGAAAATAAACAACACAAACATCTTTCCATACTTTCAAGGACCAATGTGAATAAGGGCGGAATATGTCTAAAAATATATTAGTCAACGACTCTCGGCAATATCATATAGTCATTTTCCTTGCATGTGATTAACTATTCCAGTTACCAAGTCAATGCACTGCTAAGTACATCTAACTAAATATTTGCCAATAATCAAATTCGTATGGTCTTTTAGATAAACATCGACGTTACATCTCTACTGAAAATAGAGGTGGTAACCGAAGAAACTGCCGGGCTACCATTGACGCCCCCGGCAATTATGTTTGTAGATCGCCCCTTTGTGAAGATTCGCCATGGGAAACCATATTCATGCAACACCAAGTTACCAAATCCAAATGAAGATAAAAAAAATTGAAACCTCTAATAAAACAACGTAAAATCTAAAGAATCCACGAAGCAAAAAAACTTTTTTTTTGCGGGTGACGAAGCAAAAAGCTTCCCTAAAAACAATTGCGTGTGGGTTTCTCTTGGGTGCATGTTGATCACACATCTCCAGGACGTACGTACGTGCGCGCACTATTCGCCACTCGGTGCAGATTCCAACCACTCTGTTCGCGCGACAAGGACGGCACACAAGCGAGGCGCAACCGCGCACGTAGAGTACATACAAATGTACAGCGGCAGCACAGCAGGTAGTAGTACGTAGTACGTTCGACTCCGGATCGATGCATGGGGCATGCGCGGAACAGCGTCGCGAATCTAAAAGCACAGGTACGTTCGACTCCGGATCGATGCATGGGGCATGCGCGGAACAGCGTCGCGAATCTAAAAGCACAGGCGTGTCGTCCTCGTCGTCGTTGATCTGGTACACACATGCAGGTTGAGCCGCACGCAAACGCAGGCCAGGTGAAAAGTATAAAAATGAAAAGACCGTTTCTTTCCATGTAAGCTGCTGCCAGGTGGGTCGCACCAGGCACCATGGCGGGCCGTCCGCGCGGTGGGGGCCGCGTGCCGCTGTCTCGACCGGCGCGCCGCGACGAAGCCCGCCCGCACGACGTGTCTCCGGCTGCCCTAGTGGTGGCAGGAAACGATTCTTTTTCCGTGCGTACGTGACGGGGGAAACCGATGGCTTGCCGCTCCGGTGGCGTGTGTGCATGGGCTTTGTTTTGCAAGACGAGATGCGCTCGCCGGGTGCCGTCGGGCCACCGCCCCGCCCCGCATCGCACTCCTCCACTCGTTCACGTACCTCTCCGGGCCGGGGCACGAGGACAAGGCGAGCGGACCCCGCGCACCGGCGTTGGTGATTTTGTTCCGTCCCCTGTCCTTCCTTCCTCACGTCCCTTCTCCTCCTTCGCCCGCCGCCGTGCGCGGCCCCGGCCTATAGATTCCCGCCCACGCGCACGTACCGGCGCGTACGCACCTGCTAGTTAACCGCGGATTGTACGTAGTTCCGTTCACGCCTGGCTGTATCGTCGTGCACGTACGTACGTACGTAGGCAGTGCGGTAGAAGAGCAAGGGGCCGGCATTATTTGTTTGATTAGATAGACTATAGACGAGGGACCTCCGGCGTCCCTAATCTCTACTGGTACGAGTATATTAATAATCACGAGACACCAGAGGGGAGGTCGTTCTCGTCGTGTTATTTTACCGCCGTCCACGCTGGACCAAGATTGGATCGGGGATCAGGAGCGAGCGAACCAACCAACGTGCATGCATGGAGCACGTTTTGCTCCGTTTGACCTTCCTTCATCAACAAGATCCCACGACATATATATCGATAAAAAATGCAGGGTTGTGTCGTTTTTGTCTGTGAGACTATTTTCTTCTTCCACCTAACACCAGTTAGCTTTAGCCTGGATGAAAGTTGCAACCTTACGTAAGCACCGAGATATATATGTTTTATGAATGCGACAAATTCTGGACGGTTTTTGCACGATGCAGCGCATCAAACCGTCCATGCGTAGAGCAAAAGTGGATAGCACCGTTCAATCCTCCATGGTGTTCGTCTGGCAACTGTCGTCCGCACAGTAGTTTCAATGTTTTGTTTTGTGTGCTACCAATGGTAATACGTACGTAGTACAGTTGTAGTACTCCGTATTATTACATGTATATATGCAAGGGCATGGATGAAAAATGGAGAAAGTTTGTATGGTGGCGTATAGCATGGTGGGAGGGTGGGAGGTGAGTCCGAGGCGTTTCGTGTACACGTAGCGAGAGCAATCCAGACGCTGGGTACTACTACTACTTTTCTGCGACTCGCTTTAAAAGCCTCCTCCTCCTCGCCTCGCCTCGCCCCTCCTCCCCCTCCGCTCGCTCGCTCGCTCGCCATATTTCCCTGCGCCCCCACGATTCCCACGCCTCCCCAAAACCCCCCCTCGCCCCGCCCCGCCCCGCCCCCCGCACCGCCGGCCTAGGGTTCCGGCCATGTCCTCGTCGGGGCCGCCGAACCCCATCGCGCCCGCGCACGCCACTGTCCTCACCGGCACCCCCATGTCGGTGCAGCCCCAGCCCAAGCCTCCCCCGCCGCCGCAGCAGCCGTCCGGCTCCGCCGCGCCGCCGCCGTCCCAGCAGCCGCAGCCGCAGCACCAACGGCAGCAGCAGCAGCAGCAGGGCCCTCCGCCCGCCTCGCTCCAGCAGCAGCCTAGGATCTGCTTCAACGCGCACTGCAAGGACCCCAAATCCGAGGGCCCGCGCCGCCGCGGCTGGCGCCTCCGCTCCGGCGACTACGCCGAGCTCTGCGACCGATGCTAGTACGTACGGTAACCCTTCTCTAATCGAATCTCCTGCCCCTCCCTCCCACCGCCCCAATCGCGCCCGCTCGATTCGTGCGGCCGGGGAGAGCTCGCTCGCTCCCTCCCTCCGCCCCCCCGGAGGCGGATTCGCCTATGGCGCACACCGGATCTACGTGGAGTGATCGCTACGTCGGCGCGATTTCGGCGGATACGCGGGGGTTTTCTGTAAAGTTGGTGGTTTCCGGGAGCGCTTTGACTTGCGTACGACGACTCCTGGTGCCTGATGCATGCATGCATGTGTGTTTTCTGTTTTCTGTGAGCAGTGGTTCGTTCGAGCATGGGACCTTCTGCGAGACATTCCACTCGGAGGTGGCCGGATGGAGGAAATGCGAAGCGTGCGGGAAGGTGCGTACGCCTGCATGCTGCTGATTCTCCAGCCTTTGGCTCTTGTCGTGATTTGTGCTTGCTGATTGATCCGTTACTGTATTTCGGTTCTTGCCGGGCAGAGGCTACATTGTGGGTGCATCGTCTCGGTCCATGCGTATGCGCTGCTTGATGCCGGTGGAGTTGACTGCATCCTATGTGCTCGCAAGTCCTATGCGGCAATGGTATGGCATCAATTTTTTTCACTCCTGCGTAAGAATTTACTACTATTGGGCTGATGGCAACGAGGAAACTATCTTATGAAAATATGCTGTCTCTGTTTTGCATGCCGGCACTTTAAGCTGGTGAACTCTGATCAATTTGCATGTGCAGAGATTTTACGAATTTGCATTTGGATGGTTTGCAGAATGGTTTCACCTGCACCTAGTTATGCTCACCTCATTTCTGGTGTACATTCGAACTGAAAACATCCATCATTCATAGCTGTACCATAGCTATGCTGTTTGGTTGCCAGCATTAGTTAGGTGCAATCCTGATGTTATCTGTCTGATGCCCCGTTTCTACTTTTCGCATGCGATTTACCCAAAGCTGGCAATTGATTTATGCGAAGGATGTCTCTATTAGGCGTTGAAGTGTTTATATTTGCTGAAGCTGCAGGAGCTTTGCAATTTTCTTGTGTTCTGTGAAGTTCATATTCTAACCCTTGGTGATGCTAATTGTTTCTTATGCTTGTTAGGCACCAAGTCAGATGTGGTCAACTCCTACTGTGCATATGTCTCAAAATGTTGCTGACAGAAAAGACAGTTATGTAAAGAGTTGGAGACCTCCTACGGGCCAGATTTCAAGTCAGTGGCGACAGAATCACCAGCTGTGGAACATGTCCACTATACAGGCGGACTTGCAGCAACGTCTAGCTTATGAGTTTGATAGGCCAAGTGGCAGTGAAAAATTACCTCCAGGGCGCACTTTTATTCATGCCCAGGAAAAGAAATCCGATGACATGCATGACAGACCAACAACACCTGCTGGCATGGGCCAGATTATAAGGGACAGATATGCCAATGGGCTCGGACAGCAAACAAGCATGGATCCGACACACTCCTCTACGCCCTACCAGAGAGAAGGACCAAATCCAAATAGCCTTCATGATCCTAGTCACCATGTAGGAGAAAGCGACCCTTTGTCTTCAAGGAAAGGGATAATTTCAGATGGTGGTTCTACTGTATCTACTGGCTTTAAGCTTGATCCACATCATCCATCCATTCTAAAGGATGATGCGGCGTCAACCCTGCCGACAATGGGTGGCTACACTATCACTAATTATCCACCGGTACCTGGACGAAGCGACCATCTCAGAATCATACCTAATAATCCGCAACAACCACCCACCACGGTGCCCCTCTCAGTAGTGCAAAAACAGTTCTATTCCCATAGTGTCATTGAGCCCAACTACCAAGCGCAATTCCGTAATGGAAAGCCCAGAATGGATCCAAAGGCGAGATCAGAATTACTTCCCCGCTACTGGCCTAGAATAACAGATAAAGAGCTACAGCACTTATCGGGAGAGTATCCAAAAAACTCTAAGTATCTTCATGAGCAATTTCCTCTTAGACAATATATTCCTCTCTATTCTAGTAATTAATAATAACATAAGCTCATTTTTTTTAATAATGACATCTTGAATTATATCAAACTTATTTTTTTAAAAGACTTATTATCTATATGTA
This sequence comes from Triticum dicoccoides, assembly GCF_002162155.2. Lineage (NCBI taxonomy): Eukaryota > Viridiplantae > Streptophyta > Magnoliopsida > Poales > Poaceae > Triticum > Triticum dicoccoides. The sequence goes on along the minus strand of NC_041383.1, from coordinate 244,249,778 downwards.
AGTGTCTCCTTAACACTCCTACAGTTCGAATTCTGTTATCACTCCTTTGTTCGAGAAAATGTTAAGTGCCAGTGATGCTGGTCGAATTGGTCGTTTGGTGTTGCCAAAGAAATGCGCCGAGGTAAGTTGATTCACATGTCATTCTTAATTATACCTATGTTAATTTGTAGATTCTCCATGATTAAATTATGTTAAGGCTACTGTCCATGGAAATTTTCTTTCACTGTTGCTTACTTATTCTTGATGTATGGTAACATGATCCTGGAAAACACAAAGATCCCGGGCTTCAAGGAGATCGTTTTTAAAGAATTCGGGAAACACATTTTGGAGTTCCAAAAATCTTGATTTTTCTTCACAAGTGCATGTGGATGTTCACTACGCACTTGTAGAATTTCATGAAGAAATATGATTAGTTGTGTCCTACACCTAGATCTATTGATGTAATATTTTTCTGTTATATAGATCAACACATTCTTTTTGCAGCGCACAAATTAAAAGGACACATCTACATGTACACAGGGCCTGTTTCCAAAATCTTCTGTAACTTCTACTCCCTTTGTTCCTAAATATAAGACATTTTGGTAGTTCAAATTGATTGAACTACCCAAACGTCTTATATTTAGGAACGGAGAGAGTAGTTATGATTTTTTATATTTTGGAAAAATCTGGACTCGTCATGATCCATTCTTTTCTCGTTACTTGGTTTGCTAACTAATCTTGAACCATATTATTTTTGTCAGTAATCCAATGAGCTAGATTAACCTGATCTGTGACTAAGTTCTGTAGAATGGTGGTATCAGCAACTAATCTTCTGCCCAGATGTTTTAAATAAAAGTAGAGTTTGCTGGAGAAAACATGTTTGAATTTTGAAGCCTTATTATAATAGGATATGTATGGATTTTTTATACTACTCCCTCCGTTCCTAAATATAAGTCTTTCTAGAGATTCCAAAATATGTCTATATACATCCGTATGTAGTCCATATTGAAATCTCTAGAAAGATTTATATTTAGGAACGGAGGGAGTAGGTGTTTTAGTTCTTAGAGAACCACCCTCATGAAAAATCATTTTGTATAGGCATACTTCCCTCCAATCTCTCAGCCAGAAGGGCTTCCCTTAAAAGTTCAGGATGCCAGTGGTAAGGAATGGGTGTTCCAGTTCCGTTTCTGGCCCAATAATAACAGCAGGATGTATGTATTGGAGGGTGTCACACCTTGCATTCAGTCGATGCACTTACAAGCGGGCGATACAGGTAGATATCCTGTCTTAAAAACATGCAATTCACTAGATGTCGAATATATTAGCTTAATATAAAACCTATGAGTAGTAGCGTTACTTAGCATGGGTATAACAAATTAGTACCCCATTATTTTTTTCCTTGTACCATGATATCACACAGTACACATCTTGTACAGATAGAAATACCATGATCTGGCAATGTTTCTTATCCACTAGATTGGGGCATGCGATTGTAATTCGTTGTTATATCCTGTTTGCTGTTCTATTACACTAATGCTACCTTTCTTAATAATATTACCTGTCCTGATCCTATATTTGAATTGTTGGTGTCTTGATTTAGTCTCAAGCTCTAGTACCGTGTAAAATGCACCCTCGAGCTTGTAAAGACCACCCACCCCTTGGGTCCATCCCAAGCTGTTTGTGCTGATTTGAATGTCACATGCGGACATCAAACAATTAACAGAAAAAAAATGAAGGGATTCTCATGTCAGTCTTCTCCATCTCCTCTCCTGTCTTCTTTACTATGTCTCTTTTCACCCTATTTCTCAGGGCCACCAGTATCTAGACTCCCTATTCATGGCCTCTCCACCCCCACACCAGCACCCTCCACCATGTCCGCTGTCCTTGTCACCATTGCGCCATGTTATGCTCTTGCCGTAGTTGCACTGCATCCATATCACAGCTGTACAGCACAGCCTCCACATTTTTCCCATGACAGACACTGTTTCTGATGACACCGAAGAGATGTGGATCACTACAACAACTAGAATGGCTTGATAGGGCTAGGTTGACGGGTTAATAAAATTGATAGACTACTCATATCAACAAGGAATTCCTTATTTTCTGGGAGTCCATCCGCAAAGAACCTCAAAGTTAAGCGTGCTTGGCTTGGATTAATTTGAGGGTGGGTGACCGACTGGGAAGTTGATCCTGGGTGTGCACAAGTGAGGACAAAATATGCAGGAAAGACCATAGTTACCTGATTCGCAATTCGCCCGGTTCGCAATTTGAATTTGTGATTCGGAGTTAGCTATATCTACCGAGTCGGATTCGACGGGGGGTACACATCTCCGATTCGCGAATCGTAGAAGGGGTTTGCGAACCCGGCAATTATGACTCGCCGCCTCTATTATAGTGTATTTTTCTTTTATATGGAGACGTACACACTAGGTGGGCCACATCTGATCCATGTACGTGACAAAAGAACAGCCCATTAAGCCCACTAGAGAATAGAAACCCAATATGAAAGAACAGACCATTAAGCCCACTAGAGAATGGAAACCCAATATGCTGGCTTTAGGTCGAGACTTCCTAGCGATCCCAGCCGCCACACACGCAGCACGCACACATCTTCTACTCTCATGGCTTCAGGCATGCAATCTCTTCACTGTTCTTATTCTAGCACGTCTCTCCCTTCGCGCTCGTGCTCTAGCGGATGTAGGAGACGAATGAGGAGAGAACTTGACCGATTAGGGTTCGGCGAATTGGGCACCGATTTCCGTTCGAACCGACCGAATTCGAACTCCGATCTGGGTTGTTAGATCTAGATCGGAGTTCGAGGCCTCTCCCAGCGAATCTGGTAACTACGGGAAAGACTCATGTAGGTCTGTGGGGCCAGTCTAGATCCTAGGTGGTAGCCAGGCGTAGCAGCCTTATACCCGGTAGCCAGTCCGGGGATCATTACACATTATGTGGCTATGTTGGAGCGGCAGCTTCAAAGCAGGCCTTGACAGGAAGGAGGGCCACCATGTTAGTTAAGACCACCACTGTCAATGACAACCACTTTGGAATGTTAGTGAAGGGTAAAGTCAATGGTCTTAAGAATTTGAGATTGTTTCGAAACATTGTTAGGTTGAAAAGGATTTGGGCAATAGCTGAAGGCTGCAATGGTCTTTTTCCCTTCTCATTTGCGATTCACTTTTTTTATTTTAGTTTTTTCTTAAGAAAGTGGTCATGTGTTTTGCTGATAACTCATCCCGTGTAAATATTGTTCAGTAAGTTTCAGCCGAATAGATCCTGAAGGGAAGCTGGTCATGGGATTCAGAAAGACAAAGACTCAAGAACAGGTACGGTGTTACTTAAGTATGTTGTGTTGTGGCTCCCCTGGAGGATAGCTCTAAAATTCAATCTTTTGTTACAGTTCATGCAGCTTGTATATTGCTATTTGCTTGAACGGATGGTCGAATGCAGATTCAATTGTGTTCTTTTGTTTGCTTAATGCCTGATGAAGTATTATCATATACATGCATAGAGCATGTCTCCATTCTTGACAATTTAGATGTTCTGCTGCATCCTGTTGTACCGTCAAGTCTTAAGATCTCCTGTTCATATGCTAGAGCTTTTATCAACCAAAATCAGATATCATAGCTATGCTGGCTATTGACAAAATAATTGCTGGAATAGTTTGTTTGACTATAAGTTTACATATGTTGATCAGATATTCCGTCAGGAAGAACCAACAAAGCCTGCAAATGCTGCACCAAATCTTCCAGATGTGAATGTTAATGTCACTGCTCCAGATTCTAGTCCGAACTCTTCGTTAGTGCGACCAAATAAAGTCAACACAGAGAACAAAGACTCTAGCCCTGTGGAACAAGCTGCCTCTAAAATAGACAAAGGTGGAGTAGCACAGAAAGAAGGGTCGGGAACTGTTCGCACATCCCCCGGACCTGTGAAGAGAAAAGCAACTTCTATCGGTCCAAAGATTAAACGGTTCCGGATCGATAACGAGGAATCCATGGAATTGAAGATAACATGGGAGGAGGCTCAAGAATTGCTTCGCCCTCCCCTGAAGGCCCCTTCGGTTGTTATTGTTGATGGCCATGAGTTTGAGGAATATGAGGTATGTCATTCTTCTCAAATATCACTTGGTAGTCTTTCATCTGTTCCGAAAAAAAAAATTTGGTCTTGTGATAAATAGTACTCCCTCCGATCCAAAAAAATGTCACACTTTTGAACTAGTTTTGAACTAAGGTTATTTCAAAACTGTGACACTCTTTGGATCGGAGGGAGTAGTACATATGTTTATTCTGATATTTTATTTTGTGGCACATAGCTTACCAGTGAACTTGTATTATTACATGATTTATTTTCTCTTATGTACTCCCTCTGTCCCAAAATATAAGAATGTTTTTTACACTAGCATAGTATCAAAAACGTTTTTATATTTTGGGACGGAGGGAGTACTTGTTATGAAAAGACTAAAAACCTACACGTTTTTCGCAGGAGCCACCAGTACTTGGGAGGAAGACATATTTTGTGACTGACCAATCAGGGTAATGTTTTCAGGCTGATTTTTCTTGGCATGTGCATTTGACATGTGTAGAGATGGAACAAATGAGGCCTCCTTTTCTTATTGAAACGAATGCTTAATCCAACAGTCTGCTCAACATATTTATCTACTTACCTTTTTCTGTCAGTGAGTTCCTTGCTGTGCTCTAGCCTCTAGGTTTTAGTTGCAACATGTAATAATTGGCCTCCGTGTTCCTATCTGGGAGTGGTGAAATTCCAGTGCCAAAACCTAGGCTGCCATATATCAATCTATCTGTAAGATTTCCCGCATTGTTAACTTCTGCTTGCTTCTTATAGTTTATTTATTTTATCAGTGAGAATCATCAGTGGGCTCAGTGTGAGGATTGTTCCAAATGGCGGAAACTGCCAGTAGACGCCCTTTTACCCTCTAAGTGGACCTGCTCCGACAATAAATGGGATCCTGAAAGGTGACATACTGTTTTGTGTTGGCTGATTATTTCGTTATCATCGTACATTTTTATCTAGTTTCACTCGTATTGTTTATTATGACTAGCTAACAGTACAATACTGTACTAGTTACTGGTACAAAGATGAACCATCTTTACAAATTATAATTATCTAATCCTCAAAAATAGCAAATCGTGTTTAGGTAAAAAAAGTTACCTTTCAAGTGGATATGCCGTAAAAGACATGTTTTTTTTGAGGTTGAGAACTAGTATTCTTATTTTCCTGATATGTTCTCGTGGTCAACAACAATCATGTATCTGATCTACGTGCCATCAAAATACGAGGAAAGAACCCCAGACAGAGCCACTGATATTCTTGACAATGTGCAACTTACAGTTAACTTCATAAGGAAAATAATTATCCCTCAAACAAGTCCTCTCTGGGCACAGATGGGCCTTTTTCGTATTAGTGCTAGAGAATGCCACATGTATTTACTATGTAGTGTGCCAAATTGAAGCATATCTATTTTTACTGAAAGCTACAGAACACCATAGAGAAATTGTGTTACAACACAAGTGGCTGAAATCTCTTACCCAACTGGATGTTCATAAACTTCTTTATTATTGAGCTCAACAATAGTAACTATCTTGCCACCGAGGGAAGAATGATTTGCTCCTACTTATATTTTAGCTGTTGAGCTGATTGTTGTTTTTGTTTCTAGGACGACTTGTGTCTCTCCACAAGAGGCAAGCATGGAGGAACTTGCAGAACTGATTCCTATAAAAGCAGGTATGGTGGCCTGGAAAGATTTATGAATGGTTATGCAGAAGTTGAATTTTATTACTCCCTACTAAAGTTATACTAAAGCAGTGACAATTAATATGGATCGGAGGGCGTAGTGGTTATACTAAAGATGAATTACAGAGGGATATTTCTTTTAGATATCCACTATAACAACAAATGAACATCCGAAGGTGTAAAGGAGAACCAATCAAATGTCTACCATTACAAGATGTGCCAAAGACATAGCGTAGTCTTAGGTTATGTATGGTTGCGAGCTACAATTTGCCATGGCTAACCCTAACCTCCAATTGTGGATTGCCACACGTTCTCAGCCGCATAGCCCATATAGTATACATCATAGACATAACTTTTTGTCAACTTTTGCCACATTGCCTGAGGTTAGTTGTGGCCTGGACCTTGAACCAAAGTACTCCCTCCGTTTTTATTTACTCTGCATATTAGAGTTGACTGAAGTCAAACTTCGTAGAGTTTGACCAAGTTTATAGAAAACAATATAGACATTTATCATAATAAATCTATACGATTTGAAAGTACATTCAATAATGAATCTAATGTTGTTGATTTGTTATTGTATATCTTAATATTTTTGTTTATAAACATGGTCAAAGTTTGCAAAGCTTGACTTTGACCAAAGCTAATATGCGAACTAAATAAAAACGGAGGGAGTACATGTTAACTAAAATCAACACGCCGGTTCCCTCAGTTATGTTGGGATTTAGACGATGCTCTTTTTATTTTATTAATTTCAAGACTCGCTAGAATCATGTTCAGTGGATGTTTAGGTAATGCATCCTCTAAGTTATCCCTGTTTGCGCAAAGACATTGTGATTATCTTGTGTTTGAAACTCTTGTTGAAGAATAGTATGTTGGAGGTAACACTGTACCATTATGTAATGGCTACTACATATAATAATAGCTTTTGCTTAATTGACATTGCAGGTGCTGCAAAAAAGGCTAAACTTAGGATGGATACTGATAGTATTGATGTTTCGGATGGGCTGGACACTCTGGCAAACCTTGCTATTCTTGGTGAGGGCGAATCTCTTCCGTCCCAGCCAACTACCAAGCACCCCCGACATCGCCCTGGCTGCTCGTGCATTGTCTGCATTCAGCCTCCTAGCGGGAAGGGACCAAAGCACAAGCAGACGTGCACCTGCAATGTATGTATGACGGTGCGCCGTCGTTTTAGGACACTGATGCTTCGGCGTGAGAAGCGTGCGTCTGAGAAAGAATCGGATGAGCTACCTCGCAAGAAAGAGCAAGGCCAGTCGAGCGAGTCGATTCCACAAGATCCCCTGCCGGCTAGCACCAGTCCTAGTAGCACTCCCCAGAAGGTGAGCGGAAATGGTGATGACGCGGAAGAAGCCATGGAGCATACCATGGCATCCTCTCCTATGAAGAACCAGATTGACCTGAACATCCAGCCTGAACGGGAAGACGAGCAATCACCAAAATCAGATGCGGTCGGTGCAATGAGACTTCCCCGAGAGAACGCAGCCTAGTGCGGCTCACCGTAGTGGCGAAAGTGGTGATAGATAACAGCAGATTGAAAACTGTCTATACCAATGGAGATATGCGGCGCCTGGAGTTGTAGTGTAGGTGTTATTACATTTTCCATACAAAAGGATCTAGTTTCCTTCCTGTTGCGGGGGACATATTTCCCGGTGTTGATGCTATATCGTGTATACCATAGATCAGTCGGTTGGTGCTGTAGGCAGGCCCCGTTGTAGGTGTTGCCTACCCTGTATGTATATGTATTGTAAGAGCAGCGCTCTTCGGCACCATGTCAGCGGCATAATTTATTCATGTATCGACTCAACCATCCCCAACTAGTACGTGCTTCTAATGTCAAAACTCAGATAACAAGCACTAGTTCTGTGGAGCTTTTGCGGTGGGTGGGTCGGGGGTGGGGGCAAACCCTCATTTGTTCGTGGACGCAATCTTGTTCCGAAGTTGTTTGGACACATGCATATGATTGCTGTGGACGCCGAGAGAGAAGAAAAATGAATAAAGAGAAACTGTAGTCCCGGACATGGTGGGCTGTTTGGACACCCTCGACGTCTTCATTTTCTTCTGACATAATATGAGCTGGATTTGAGGGTTTGCGAACAACATGGTTTTTTCCCTTGTCTCTCATGTCCGACATGTTTGTATGGACATATGGGGTTTCATTTTCTTCTCACATATATGGGCTAGATTTGAGGGTTTGCGAATAACATGGGTTTTCCCTTGTCTCATGTCCGACATGTTTGTATGGACCGCACTTAGATGAGGTGTAGCCTACAATTTAAACCTTCCCTATTGCAACATGACGAAGATCTCTAATTTGGTTGGCATGGACAATCTCAAGCTTGAATCCCTGCAACTCGATATGTGAACAAGAACTTTGCAAGCATCCAAAAAAACTTTGAGAAATTCCAGCCACTCTCAAGGAAATCCCTAACGAAGAAGAGATTGAAGACCCAGTTGGTCGACCTGCATGGGGGAGTGCCCAACAACACAACCCCATCATCAATCCTAAAATATTAATCATGTGGGCCATCCCAAATAGCTTGTTCTACACAACATTGCTCTAGACAAGCAACATGCATTCACTTCAGGCTCTCAGGTGTCACATTATCACCGGGAAAGGGAGTTAAATATGGATGGAGCTTCCAAGATGCCTTATTGGCACCCTATCCATGTTGCAAACAAATAAGATCAAGTGGAACCACAAGTCAAAAAATTCAACGATGGCTAGAGGACTATCTTTCCGATGAAGAGCCACAATAAGGTGGTTTCAGAAGGGGTACTCCTACATGCAGGCCTTAGACCCCTACCGACTAACGAAGAAGCACACTGACTATGAAACATGCTAGAATGAATATCATCGAGTTCGATGGCACTAATGTTGACTCCTAGATTCAGAATGTGAACAATATTTTGACTCCTCCAGTAAATCCCTTGATGAGAGAACATAATTTGTTGAGTCATATGTCAAATTGCATTCAATTTAGTGGTGAATGGACACTAGATTTTCCATTTTCACGCTGGTGTGGCACATATTCTGCAAATATTTGAATTTGTCACATCCTAGTTTCTGCCTTTGCACTAGGTTAGCTTCATGTGTGCATCATGTTTAAATTCTATTTAACTTGAAATGGGGACTGATCAAACCCTAGCACCAGATCAAATCAAATAGGTTCAACATAAAATCATTTTCAATGAACCTGAAATGCCCTTCTAAAATGTTCATCATCTTTGCCTTGGTCTTAAACCTCTGACTAAATGATGCACAATTTTCTAGGTCATCCTAAGGTCACTGAATTAAATCATAAGTATTTGAATTTGGATATTTAAATTCTATAAAATATTTTAAATGTCCAAATACTCCTAAACTGAAATGTTCCATGTTGGATATATTCTAAACATTGGGCATGCATAGTTTGGTGATTTTTGAAAATGCCTAGATATTTTTAGTAAAGTCACAAAGTTGCAGAAAAATAGAAAACAATAAATAAGAGAGAGAGAGAGAGTTAATACCTGGCCTCACTCGTGCAGCCCACCTGGCCGGCCCAGCTGGCGGCCCAGCCCACCACCGCCTCCTCCCTTGTCGTCTTCCTCCTCTGCCAGGAGGACGAGCGCGTGCCCGGCGCGCGCGCCCACGCGCCTGGCCACCTCCTGCTTCCCGCCGCTGCCTCGACGCCCAGGACGTCGCCACGCACCCCCCGGACCCTCTGCACCTCTCCCCTCTCTCCCCCGAACGCTCTCCCCCTCCTCTGTTCTCCTCACCGAACGCGCCCGCCGCCGCCGACGAGAACCACCGTGGCCACCGGCCACCCCTTGCCCTGTCGATAAGCCCAGAAGAACCGCCATCGTCTCCTGCATCGTCTACGCCAACCCGTTCGACTGCGGGAGTTCTGCAACGTCGTCCCTGACCTCGTCTTCGTTGTTTGGCCTCCGAGATCGCCGGCGACCTTCCGTCTCCATCAGCCCCTCCCCGAGCTCGTAGACCCGCTCTTCGTGCTTGCTGTAAGCCAATGACCGTCCCCACCCTCTTTGTTCTCTCTGCCACACGCCGTAGCCACCGCGCCACCCGCACCCGCACGCGCCGCCGCCTCTGCACGCCGCCGTCGTGGCCACAGCCACGCGGGCTCGAACCCGAGCACGTCACCGCATTCGCCACACCCCCAGGAGCCTGCAGCACCTCTCCGCGTCCCCTGTCGTGCATCCTACCGCCGCACCGGGCACGCCAGAGCTCCGGCCGCCGCTGCTGAGCTCGTGGCTGTCGTCTCCGGCGGCCCTAGCTGCTGCTGCTTGCCGCAACGGGCGCGGGTGAGCTTCAACTCCCCGTAGCCGCTCTCAGCTGTCTATTTGGGCGCCGGAGGAGCAATCCCGAGCCCTCCGCCGCGTTCAGCCTCGCCGGCGGCTAAACGCCGGCGGGTTGACCGCTTTGACCGCCGGTGGTTTAGCCCCGGTTGACCAGGGGATTTGACCATCCCTGGGTCTATGACATGCGGGCCCCGCCCGGCTAATTAAACTAGTTTAGGTTTAAACTTAGTTAGTCTAACCTAGGTTAGTGCTAATTAAACTAGGTTAGTTAGTTAGCCACTGACTAGGGGACCCCACTGGCAAGGTTTGACCTGGACCGGCCTCGTTGACCGCTGACATCATAGTAACGCAATGCTGACGCGATAAGTATTTTCTGGATTTATTTATATACAGGAAATTCCAGAAAATACCACAAACTTCTAAAAATCATAGAAATTCAACCGTAACTCCAAATGAAATAAATTACATATGAAAAATGATCAGAAAAATCCAATCTATCCATCTGTACCATTTTCATGCATGTTAGAACAACTTATAGCTGCTGATTAGCACAAATCATTTAAATGGCATTTTAATATCCACATATGGAGTTTGAATTTGAATCTTGGATTCAATCCAACTTCATTTAACCTGCTGCTAGATGCATTAGCTCAAACCACAGCATATTGCCATGTCATGATCATGCATCATATTGTGCATTGCATTGATTGTGTTTCTTCTTTGTTTGTCGGTGTTTGTCCCCTCTCAGTAAACGTGTACCGACGATGTGATCGATGACACCGATGAAGAACTATATTATCTTCAGAAGTGCCAGGCAAGCAAAACCCCCTTGTTCATTCCGATACAATCCCACTCTCTTGCTCCTGCTCTCTTTTACTGCATTAGGACAACAACGATTCAACTGTTACTTACTGCGGTAGTTGAACCCCTTTATCCTCTGCATGTCATTGCCATAGTAAATAGATGAAACCCACTAGCATGAGTAGGAGTTGTTTGAGCCCTGATGTGCCTACTCATTCATGCTTGTTGTCATGCCTGCTACTGCTTAGAGTTGAGTCAGGTCTGATTCATCGGTGATGAATTGGAATGCAGTGAACATGTCCTACTGTTGAGAGCTAAGTGTGTGAACACGATTTGGTAAAGGTAGCGGTGAGAGGCCATGTAGGAGTACATGGTGGGTTGTCTCATTGCAGCCGTCCTCAGGAACTGAGTTCTGTGTTTGCGATCCATGAACAGTTACTACCACACATTGGGTTCCGGTAACTCGACCCCTCTCGACTTATTAATCAACTTGATCTCTGTCCAGGAGCTGCAACTAGTTTCTGGTGTTTCTAGGTAGTGTTAGTAGTCTACCAAGTGGCACCCGGTACAGGTGGGCTTGGGACAGACTAGGCATAGTGGCACGGTGTACCAAGTGGCACCCGGATGGTGGGCTTGGGAACCCTGCTCACATCGTTTGGGGCCGTGAGCGACACCCCGGCCGGATCTCCTTGCGGGTGGAACCCGAATAGGCGATAAACCCGGACGAGAGACTTGTGTGGTTAGTCAGGTCGTGGCCGACTCCCTCGCCAGGCTTCCGCTTGAAGGTTGCCGAGATACACGAGGTGTACATGGCTGTAAGTGGTGAGAGCGTGTGTGAAGAAGTACACCCCTGCAGGGTTAACATTATCTATTCGAATAGCCGTGTCCGCGGTAAAGGACTTCTGGGTTGCTTGTACAGTTCATAGACAAGTGAAAGTGGATACTCTAAAATATGCAAGATAAGCGTGAGTGCTATGGATGGCGTTCTCGTAGGGAGACGGCTGCGGATCCATAGTGGTGTATTGATATGGTGAATATGTGGACTCGTGTGCGCCACCTCAAAAGAGTTACTTGCAATCGTAGTTTAGGATGGCCACTGAGTCAAAGCTGGCTTGCTGCAGTAAAACCCCACCATCCCCTTTGTTGATAATGATGCATATGTAGTTAGTTCTGATGTAAGTCTTGCTGGGTACATTTGTACTCACGTTTGCCTATTTTATGTTTTTGCAGAGAGACTTCAGTCTCGCTAGTAGTTTCACGTGGACTTCGACGTTTAGCTTGTTACCTCAGCTACGATCTTGTGCCCTCGGCAGGACCTGGTAGATAGTCAGGCTTCTCAGCCTTTTTCATTTATAGATGTCTGTACTCAGACATGATAAGCTTCCGCATGTGCTTGATCTGTATGCTCTGAATGTTGGGTCATGAGACCCATGCTTGTAATATCTCGCTCCTCGGAGCCTATTGAATAAAATACTTGAGTTGTAGAGTCATGTTGTGATGCCATGTTGTATTTGCACATATCGAGCATATTGTGTGTATGTTATTGAAATGCTTGGTATGTGTGGGATCTGACTATCTAGTTGTTTATCCTTAGTAGCCTCTCTTACCGGGAAATGTCTCCTAGTGCTTCCACTGAGCCATGGTAGCTTGCTACTGCTCTGGAACACTTAGGCTGGCCGGCATGTGTCCTTCTTTGTTCCTGTGTCTGTCCCTTTCGGGGAAATGTCACGCGATGAATATCGGAGTCCTGTTAGCCCGCTACAGCCCGGTTCACCAGAGTCCTGCTAGCCCAGTGCTACAGCCTGGATTCACTCGCTGATGACCGACACATTCGATGCTGGGTCATGGATGCCTGTCCCTATAAGTTTGTGCCACTTTGGGTTTACGACTAGCCATGTCAGCCCGGGCTCCTTATCATATGGATGCTAGCGACACTATCATATACGTGTGCCAAAAGGCGTAAACGGTCCCGGGCAAAGGTAAGGCGACACCCGTGGGGATACCATGCGTGAGGCTGCAAAGTGATATGAGGTGTTACATGCTAGATCGATGTGGCATTGAGTCGGGGTCCAGACAAAAGATTTCCGAAACTTCAGTCTGTGAAAATGCCAAATATTTTTCACTTTCTCACTAACTTGTTCACTGTCCCTATATATTACCAAATTTGACACAACAATTAATCTTCTTAGGTGGGATAACCTTGCCATATACACACAATGATTACTATATGCACAATATCATTTCTAGGTTAAGACCCCACATCTAGAGCCACTTGGAATGTCATGAGCTTAAATACATGCGACAAATTATGTGGGATGGTAGAAGGATTCAAGAATCTTGACCTATTCCACCAACCACCCTCAAACCATCTACACAAAAGCAAGCAGACAAGTCACTGTTTATCATCCTAGGCCAGCTACTATTCCTGTCAATATAACACCCATTACATCAACTGCTACAGTACAACAAGCCAGACTTAAGGGCATTTGCAGTGACTTGCTTTCCAGGGAACAAACATGTCTACAATCTACCTCATAAAGGTCTGGAAGCTAACACAAAAGTGTCGAATTCAAGCATTGCAAGATCAATGTTCAGAAACCATAAAATAATTTATATTGTTACGCGAATGATGACACTGAACTACAAGAAAAGAGCATCAATAACCACAACTTTAGATCTGAATGCATGAAGTTCATGGAGACCCTAGTGAGAAAAATCAAAAACATATCCACTTTAACTTTTATCGTTGTCTCCACAAAGGCCACTACTTTAGTAGATAGTGGCGGTACCATCACTTTTCAACTAGCACACTTAACTGCACATGTTAGATCACTCCTCTTAAGAAAGTCCAGGCACTATTGCCAATGGAGGAAAACTCTAGAGTAAATTCACATGCTAGCCGATCCAAGGAGATGAGCTCAATGGGGCATTGATTTTCTTAAGAATTGACCTCAGAAGTAGATATAATCAAATCAGAATGAAAGAGGAAGATATTGATAAAATTACATTTAGCACACACCTGGCTATTATGAGTATTTGGTTATGTTGTTTGGGCCTCACTAATGCACCAAAAACTTTTCAATAATGAATGAATGAACACAATGTTGACACCATTTTGGGAAAATTTCTATTAGTATTCTTTGATGACATTCTGACCTATAACAAATATACGGAAGAACACTAGCAACACTTCCGAATTGTAGTTAGTACACCGAGAGACAAGAAACTATGCTTCAAGCAAATAAACAATTTTTTGCTCAACCACAAGTTGAATGTCGTGGCCACGTCATCACTAGAGGTGGGGTGGCCACTGGCCCTACAAATAATAAAGCCTTTTCTAACTAGCCTATACTTGAAAATACTTGAAAATGTCTCTCAATTATGGCATATTTTGCAAACCACTTTTTGAAGCAATGAAGAAAGAGGGATTTGTATACTCAGATTACCAAGAAGTTGATTTTACTGCACTTGAGCAACATATGACACAAGCACAAGTTCTTATGATGCTCAAAATCCTCTCCCATTTGCCCTAGAAGCAAATGCTCCCAAATATGGCACTGGAGCAGTCTTAATGCAGAGTAGAAAGCCTATCTCTTTTCTTAGCAAAGCAACTTGACCTATAACCGTTGCCCTTTCAACTTATGACAAGTAAGCTTTAGCAAGTTTGAAGGCATCACAAAAATGGAGACACTACTTTGTTGTTTCCTCCTTGATCATGAGAACAAACCAAGAAAATCTTGAACATATGCCAGAACAAAAGTTTTATGAAGGAGTCCATCATAAGCTCTTAATCAAGTTACTATGATATACATTCTTTGTGGAATACAAAAATGATAAATAAAATAAAGTAGTTGATGCTCTTTCTAGCGTTAAATACGGAGTCCGCTCCTTTACTAGCACAATGGTTCCCACATGGATAACTCAAGTTGTTTACATGACAAGTGCAAGGTACTCGTATCTCTTCTCCCGAATAACTCATGCTCCTTACACCTCGACAAATGGAGCCCTTGGATACAAAAGAAAATAAAATCTTAATGAATCTTGCAATCACTTAAGATAGTCCCTTATTTCCTCTTATCACAATTTGGATGCCCTAAAAAAACCTATGATGACCCACAAGTATAGGGGATAAATCTAGTCCTTTCGATAAGTAAGAGTATCGAACCCAACGAGGAGCGAAAGGAAATGATAAGCGGTTTTCCGCATGGTATTTTCTGCTGGTACTGAAAGCAGCGATAACAAGTAGTTTGATAGCAAGATAATTTGTAACAAGTAACAAGTGACACCAGTAACAAACGTGCAGGAAGGTGGCCCAATCCTTTTTACAACAAAGGATAAGCCAAAGAGTTCTCTTATAGTAAGCAAAGCATTCTCGAGGACATATGTGAATTCTCTGAAGGAAATATGCCCTAGAGGCAATAATAAAGTTGTTATTTATACTTCCTCATACCATGATAAATGTTTATTATTCATGCTAGAATTGTATTAACCGGAAACTTGATACATGTGTGAATACATAGACAAAACAAAGTGTCCCTAGTATGCCTCTTCTTGACTAGCTCGTTAATAAAAGATGGTTAAGTTTCCTAACCATAGACATGTGTTGTCATTTGATGAATGGGATCACATCATTAGGAGAATGATGTGATGGACAAGACCCATCTATTAGCTTAGCATAATGATCATTAAGTTTTATTGCTATTGCTTTCTTCATGACTTATACATATTCCTTTGACTATGAGGTCATGCAACTCCCGAATACCGGAGGAACACCTTGTGTGCTATCAAACGTCACAACGTAACTGGATGATTATAAAGATGATCTACAGGTGTCTCCGAAGGTGTTTGTTGGGTTGGCATAGATCGAGATTAGGATTCGTCACTCCGAGTATCGGAGAGGTATCTCTAGGCCCTCTCGGTAATGCACATCAGGATAAGCCTTGCAAGCAATGTGACTAATGAGTTAGTTGCGGGATGTTGCATTATGGAACGAGTAAAGAGACTTGCCGGTAACGAGATTGAACTAGGTATGAAGATACCGACGATCGAATCTCGGGCAAGTAACATACCGATGACAAAGGGATTGACGTATGTTGTCATGCGGTTTGACCAATAAAGATCTTCATAGAATATGTAGGAACCAATATGAGCATCCAGGTTCCGCTGTCGGTTATTGATCGGAGATATGTCTCGGTCATGTCTACATAGTTCTCGAACCCGTAGGGTCTGCATGCTTAATGTTCGGTGACGATTTGCACTATGAGTTATGTGTTTTGGTGACCGAAGATTGTTTGGAGTCCCGGATGAGATCACGGACATGACGAGGAGTCTCAAAACGGTCGAGATGTAAAGATTGATATATTGGACGATAGTATTCGGACACCGGAATGGTTCCCGATCGTTTCGGGTATTTTTCGGAGTACC
>NC_041383.1:244213951-244233304 GCF_002162155.2 Triticum dicoccoides | reverse complement strand
ATAGGGGAGAGAGGAGGCAGCCCAGAAGGGGTGGCCGTGCCCCCTCCCATGGGAAGTCCGAATTGGACTAGGGGAGGGGGCGCGTCCCCCTTTCCCTTTCCTCCTCCCTCTCCTCTCCCCTTTATCCCCTTCGGAAGAAGGAAAAAGGAGGGGGGGGGGGAATCCTACTAGGTTTGGAGTCCTGGTAGGACTCCCCCCATGGTGCGCCCCTTGTGGCCGGCCTCCTCCCCTCCTCCTTTATATAGGGGGGCAGGGGGCACCCCATAGGACATCAATTGTTCTCTTAGCCATGTGCAGTGCTCCCCTCCACAGTTTACTCCTTTGGTCATAGCGTCATAGTGCTTAGGCGAAGCCCTACGCCGATCACATCACCATCACCGTCACCATGCCATCGTGCTGACGAATCTCTCCCTCAACCCTCTACTGGAACAAGAGTTCGAGGAACGTCATCAAGCTGAACGTGTGCTGAACTCAGAGGTGTCGTATGTCCGGTACTTGATCGATTGGATCGTGAAGATGTCCGCTTTCAGTCTACGAGGGTACATGGGAACACTCCCCCTCTCTTTGCTATGCATCTCCTAGAGAGATCTTGTGTGATCGTAGGAATTTTTTTGAAATTGCATGCTGTGTTCCCCAACAGTGGCATCCGAGCCAGGTCTATGCGTAGATGATATGCATGAGTAGAACAAAAAGAGTTGTGGGCAATCATAGTCATACTGCTTACCATCAACGTCTTATTTTGATTCGGCGATATTGTTGGATGAAGCGGCCTGGACCAACCTTACATGACCGCGTTCATGAGACCGGTTCCACTGACAGACATGCAACTTGTTTTGCATAAAGGTGGCTGGCGGGTGTCTGTTTCTCCAACTTTAGTTGAATTGATTTGACTACGACCGGTCCTTGTTGAAGGTTAAAACAACACACTTGACAAATAATCGTTGTAGTTTTGATGCGTAGGTAAGAATGGTTCTTACTAGAAGATCGTAGCAGCCACGTAAAACTTGCAACAACAAAGTAGAGGACGTCTAACTTGTTTTTGCAGGGCATGTTGTGATGTGATGTGGTCAAGACATGATGTGATATACGTTATTGTATGACATGATCATGTTTTGTAGAAGTTATCGGCAACTGGCAGGAGCCTTATGGTTGTCGCTTTATTGTATGAAATGCAGTCGCCATGTAATTGCTTTACTTTATCACTATGCATTAGCGATAGTTGTAGAAGCAATAGTTGGCGAGACGACAATGATGCTACATGGAGATCAAGGTGTCAAGCAGGTGACGATGAAGATCATGATGGTGCTTTGGAGATGGAGATCAAAGGCACAAGATGATGATGGCCATATCATGTCACATATTTTGATTGCATGTGATGTTTATCTTTTATGCATCTTATTTTGCTTAGTACGACGCTAGCATTATAATATGACCCCTCACTAAATTTCAAGGTATAAGTGTTCTCCCTGAGTATGCACCGTTGTGACAGTTCGTCGTGCCAAGACACCACGTGATGATTGGGTGTGATAAGCTCTACGTTCACATAAAGTGGGTGCAAGACAGTTTTGCACGTGCAGAATACTCGGGTTAAACTTGACGAGCCAAGCATGTACAGACATGGCCTCGAAAAACTGAGACCGAAAGGTCGAACATGAATCATATAGTAGATATGATCAACATAGAGATGTTCACCATTGAAAACTACTACATCTCACGTGATGATCGGACATGGTTTAGTTGATATGGATCACATGATCATTTAGATGACTAGAGGGATGGCTATCTAGGTGGGAGTTCTTAAGTAATATGATTAATTGAACTTTAATTTATCATGAACTTAGTCCTCATAGTTTTTGCATATCTATGTCATAGATCAATGGCCCGTGCTACCATTCCCTTGAATTTTAATGCGTTCCTAGAGAAAGCTAAGTTGAAAGATGATGGTAGCAACTACACGGACTGGGTCCGTAACTTGAGGATTATCCTCATTGCTGCACAGAAGAATTACGTCCTTGATGCACTGCTAGGTGTGAGGCCTGCTGCAGGAGCAACTGCTAACGTTATGAACGTCTGGCAAGCTAAATTTGATGACTACTCAATAGTTCAATGTGCCATGCTTTACGGCTTAGAATCAGGACTTCAAAGACATTTTGAACGTCATGGAGCATATGAGATGTTCAAGGAGTTGAAGTTAATATTTCAAGGAAATGCCCGAGTTGAGAGATATGAAGTCTCCAACAAGTTATATAGCTGCAAGATGGAGGAGAACAGTTCTG
The DNA here is from genome assembly GCF_002162155.2 of Triticum dicoccoides. NCBI lineage: Eukaryota > Viridiplantae > Streptophyta > Magnoliopsida > Poales > Poaceae > Triticum > Triticum dicoccoides. Next base: position 244,231,028 of record NC_041383.1, on the reverse strand, counting down.
TCAGTGAACACATACCCAGAATGTCTGGGTACCATAACCACTTGACTCAGTTGGGAGTTAATCTTCCAGATGATAGTGTCATTTACAGAGTTCTTCAATCACTGCCACCAAGCTATAAAGGCTTCATGATGAACTATAATATGCAAGGGATGAACAAGACGATTCCCGAGCTCTTTGCAATGCTCAAGGCCGTGGAGGTAGAAATCAAGAAGGAGCATCAAGTGTTGATGGTTAACAAGACCACTAGTTTCAAGAAAAAGGGCAAATGAAAGAAGGGGAACTTCAAGAAGAATAGCAAGCAAGTTGCTGCTCCCGGGAAGAAGCCCAAGTCTAGACCTAAGCCTAAAACTGAGTGCTTCTACTGCAAAGGGACTGGTCACTGGAAGCGGAACTGCCCCAAATATTTGGCGGATAAGAAGGATGGCAAAGTGAAAGGTATATTTGATAAACATGTTATTGATGTGTACCTTACTAATGCTCGTAGTAGCACCTGGGTATTTGATACTGGTTCTGTTGCTCATATTTGCAACTCGAAACAGGGGCTACGGATTAAACAAAGATTGGCTAAGGACGAGGTGACGATGCGCGTCAGAAATGGTTCCAAGGTCGATGTGATCGCCGTCGGCACGCTACCTCTACATCTACCTTCGGGATTAGTTTTAGACTTGAATAATTGTTATTTGGTGCCAGCGTTGAGCATGAACATTATATCTGGATCTTGTTTGATGCGAGATGGTTATTCATTTAAATCAAAGAATAATGGTTGTTCTATTTATATGAGTAATATCTTTTATGGTCATGCACCCCTGCTGAGTGGTCTATTTTTGTTGAATCTCGATAGTAGTGATACACATATTCATAGTGTTGAAGCCAAAAGATGCAAATTTAATAATGATAGTGCAACTTATTTGTGGCACCACCATTTAGGTCATATTGGTGTAAAGCGCATGAAGAAACTCCATGCAAATGGGTTTTGGAATCACTTGATGCTTGCGAACCATGCCTCATGGGCAAGATGACTAAGACTCCGTTCTCCGAAACAATGGAGCGAGCCACTGACTTATTGGAAATAATACATACTAATGTATGCGGTCCGATGAGTGTTGAGGCTCGCGGCGGGTATCGTTATTTTCTGACCTTCACAGATGATTTGAGCAGATATGGGTATATCTACTTAATGAAACACAAGTCTGAAACATTTGAGAAGTTCAAAGAATTTCAGAGTGAAGTGGAAAATCATCGTAACAAGAAAATAAAGTTTCTACGATCTGATCGCGGAGGCGAATAATTGAGTTACGAGTTTGGTCTTCATTTAAAACAATGTGGAATACTTTCGCAACTCACGCCACATGGAACACCAAATGGTGTGTCCAAACGTCGTAACCGTACTTTATTAGATATGATGCGATCTATGATGTCTCATACCGATTTACCACTATCATTTTGGGGTTATGCATTAGAGACAGCTGCATTCACGTTAAATAGGGAACCATCTAAATCCGTTGAGGCGACACCGTATGAACTATGGTTTGGCAAGAAACCTAAGCTGTCGTTTCTTATAGTTTGGGGTTGCGATGCTTATGTGAAAAAGCTTCAGCCCGATAAGCTCGAACCCAAATTGGAGAAGTGCGTCTTCATAGGATACCCAAAAGAAACTGTTGGGCACACCTTCTATCACAGAGCCGAAGGCAAGATATATGTTGCTAAAAATTGATCCTTTCTAGAGAAGGAGTTTCTCTCGAAAGAAGTGAGTGGGAGGAAAGTAGAACTTGATGAGGTAATTGTACCTTCTCTTGAGTTGGTAAATAGTTCATCACAGAAATCAGTTCCAGTGATGCCTACACCAACTAGTGAGGAAGCTAATGATGATGATCATGAAACTTCAGATCAAGTTACTACCGAACCTCGTAGGTCAACCAGAGTATGTTCCGCACCAGAGTGGTACGATAATCCTGTTCTAGAAGTCATGTTACTGGACCATGACGAACCTACAAACTATGAGGAAGCGATGATGAGCCTAGATTCTGCAAAATGGGTTGAGACCATGAAGTCTAAGATGGGATCCATGTATGAGAACAAAGTATGGACTTTGGTTGACTTGCTCGATGATCGGCAAGCAATAGAAAATAAATGGATCTTCAAGAAGAAGACTGACGCTGACGGTAATGTTAGTGTCTACAAAGCTTGACTTGTTGCGAAGGTTTTTTGACAAGTTCAAGGAGTTGACTACGATGAGACCTTCTCACCCGTAGCGATGCTTAAGTCTGTCTGATTCATGTAAGCAATTACCGCATTTTACGATTATGAAATTTGGCAAATGGATGTAAAAACTGCATTCCTTAATGGATTTCTTAAAGAAGAGTTGTATATGATGCAACCAGAAGGTTTTGTCGATCCTAAAGGTGCTAACAAAGTGTGCAAGCTCCAGCAATCCATTTATGGACTGGTGCAAGCCTCTCGGAGTTGGAATATACACTTTGATAGCGTGATCAAAGCATATGGTATTATACAGACTTTTGGAGAAGCCTGTATTTAAAAGAAAGTGAGTGGGAGCTCTGTAGCATTTCTAATATTATATGTGGATGACATATTGTTGATTGGAAATGATATAGAATTTCTGGATAGCATAAAAGGATACTTGAATGAGAATTTTTCAATGAAAGACCTCGATGAAGTTGCTTATATATTGGGCATCAAAATCTATAGAGATAGATCAAGACGCTTAATTGGACTTTCACAAAGCACATACCTAGATAAAGTTTTGAAGAAGTTCAAAATGGATCAGTCAAAGAAAGGGTTCTTGCCTGTGTTACAAGGTGTGAAGTTGAGTCAGACTCAATGCCCGACCACTACAGAAGATAGAGAGAAAATGAAACTCATTCCCTATGCCTCAGCCATAGGTTCTATCATGTATGCAATGCTGTGTACTAGACGTGATGTGTGCCTTGCTATAAGTTTAGCATGGAGGTACCAAAGTAATCCAAGAGTGGATCACTGGACAACGGTCAAGAACATCCCGAAATACCTGAAAAGGACTAAGCATATGTTTCTTGTTTATGAGGGTGACAAAGAGCTCATCGTAAATGGTTACGTCGATGCTAGCTTTGACAATGAGACCGATGACTCTAAGTCACAAACCGTGTACGTATTTATATTGAATGGTGGAGCTATCAGTTGGTGCAGTTCCAAGCAGAGCGTCATGGCGGGATCTACGTGTGAAGCGGAGTATATAGCTTCTTCAGAAGTAGCAAATGAAGGAGTCTGGATGAAGGAGTTCATATCCGATCTAGGTGTTATACCTAGTGCATCGGGTCCAATGAATTTTTTTGTGACAATACTGGAGCAATTGCCTTGGCAAAGGAATCCAGATTTCACAAGATAACCAAACTGATAACCCACAAGTGTAGGGGATCGCAACAGCTTTCGAGGGTAAAGTATTCAACCCAAATTTATTGATTCGACACAAGGGGAGCCAAAGAATATTCTTGAGTATTAGCAGTTGAGTTGTCAATTCAACCACACCTGGATAACTTAGTATCTGCAGCAAAGTATTTAGTAGCAAAAGTGGTATGATAATAAAGGTAATAGTAGCAAAAGTAAAGATAAACGTTTTTAGGTTTTTGTAGTAGTTGTAACAGTAGCAACAGAAAAGTAAATAAGAGAAGAACAATATATGAAAAGCTCGTAGGCAATGGATCAGTGATGGATAATTATGCCAGATGCGATTCCTCATGCAATAGTTATAACATAGGGTGATATAGAACTAGCTCCAATTCATCAATGTAATGTAGGCATGTATTCCGTTAATAGTCATACATACTTATGGAAAAGAACTTGCATGACATCTTTTGTCCTACCCTCCCGTGGAAGTGGGGTCCTAGCGAAAACTAAGGGATATTAAGGCCTCCTTTTAATAGAGAACCGGAACAAAGCATTAGCACATAGTGAATACATGAACTCCTCAAACTACGGTCATCACCGAGAAGTATCCCGATTATTGTCACTTCGGGGTTGTCAGATCATAACACATAATAGGTGACTATAGACTTGCAAGATAGGATCAAGAACACACATATATTCATGAAAAAATAATAGGTTCAGATCTGAAATCATGGCACTTGGGCCCTAGTGACAAGCATTAAGCATAGCAAAGTCATAGCAACATCAACCTCAGAACATAGTGGATACTAGGGATCAAACCCTAACAAAACTAACTTGATTACATGGTAAATCTCATCCAACCCATCACTGTCTAGCAAGCCTATGATGGAATTACTCACGCACGGCGATGAGCATCATGAAATTGGTGATGGAGGATGGTTGATGATTACGATGGCGACGAATCCTCCTCTCCGGAGCCACGAACAGACTCTAGATCAGCCCTCCTGAGAGAGATTAGGGCTTGGCGGCGGCTCCGTGTCGTAAAACGCGATGAAACTTTGTCTCTGATTTTTTTCTCCCCGAACATGAATATATGGAGTTGGAGTTGAGGTCGGTGGAGGTCCAGGGGGCCCATGAGATAGGGGGCGTGCCCTACAGGGGGGGGGGGGCGCCCCCTGTCTCGTGGACATGCCCTGGCCCCTGGTCTTGATTCTTTCGCCAAAAAATCTTATTAATTCCAAAAAGTGCCTCCGTGGATTTTCAGGACATTCCGAGAACTTTCCTTCTCTACACATAAAACAACATCATGGCAGTTCTGCTGAAAACAACGTCAGTCCAGGTTAGTTTCATTCAAATCATGCAAGTTAGAGTCCAAAACAAGGGCAAAAGTGTTTGGAAAAGTAGATACGTTGGAGACATATCAACTCCCTCAAGCTTAAACCTTTGCTTGTCCTCAAGCAATTCAGTTGATAAACTGAAAGTGATAAAGAAAAACTTTTACAAACTCTGTTGCTCTTGTTGTTGTAACATGAAAAGCCAACATTCAAGTTTCAGCAAATATTATGAACTAACCATACTCACAATAACACGTAGGTCTCACAATTACTCATATCAATAACATAATCAGCTAGCAGGCCATAATAATAAAACTCAGATGACAACACTTTCTCAAAATAATCATAACATGATATAACAAAATGGTATCTCGCTAGCCCTTTCTGAGACCGCAAAACATAAAGCAGAGCACCTTTAAAGATCAAGGACCGACTAAACATTGTAATTCATGGTAAAAGAGATCCAGTCAAGTCATACCCAATATAAACCAATAGTAATGAATGCAAATGACAGTGTGCTCTCCAGCGGGTGCTTTTTAATAAGAAGGGCGATGACTCAGCATAAAAGTAAATAGATAGGCCCTTCATAGAGGGGAGCAGGGATTTGTAGAGGTGCTAGAGCTCGATTTTAAAATAGAGATTGAATAACATTTTGAGCGGCATACTTTCGCTGTCAACGCAACAACTATGAGATGGCTATATCTTTCATACTACATGCATTATAGGCAGTTCCCAAACAGAATGGTAAAGGTTTATACTCCCCCAACCACCAACAAGCATCAATCCATGGCTTGCTCGAAACAACGAGTGCCTCCAACATACAACATCCCTGGGGGAGTTTTGTTTAATTATTTTGATTTGCTTTGATATTTTTGGATCATGGGACTGGGCATCCCGGTTACCGGCCCTTTCTCGTGAATGAGGAGCGGAGTCCACTCCTCTTGAGAATAACCCACCTAGCATGGAAGATATAGGCAGCCCTAGTTGTAACATGAGCTGCTCGAGCATACAAAACAGAATTTCATTTGAAGGTTTAGAGTTTGGCACATACAAATTTACTTGGAACGGCAGGTAAATACCGCATATAGGAAGGTATAGTGGACTCATATGGAACAACTTTGGGGTTTAAGGAGTTTGGATGCACAAGCAGTATTCCCGCTTAGTACATGTGAAGGCTAGCAAAAGACTGGGAAGCGACCAACTGAGAGAGCGACAACAGTTGTAAACATGCATTAAAATTAATTTACACCGAGTACAAGCATGAGTAGGATATAATCCACCATGAACATAAATATCATGAAGGCTATGTTGATTTGATTCAACTACATGCATGAACATGTGCCAAGTCGAGTCACTCAGTTCATTCAAAGGAGGATACCATCCCATCATATCACATCATAATCATTCTAATAGCATGTTGGCACGCAAGGTAAACCATTATAACTCATAGCTAATCAAGCATGGAACAAGCAACTATAATCTCTAAATGTCATTGCAAATATGTTTACTTCATAATAGCTGACTCAGGAACGATGAATCATCATATTTACAAAAACAAGAGAGGTCGAGTTCATACCAGCCTTTCTCATCCCAATAAGTCCATCATATATCGTCATTATTGCCTTTCACTTGCACGACCGAACGATGTGTATAATAATAAGAGTGCACGTGCATTGGACTAAGCTGGAATCTGCAAGCATTCAACTCAAGAGAGAAGACAAGTAATATGGGCTCCAAGTTAAATAAACAATCATGCATATGAGAGCCACTAAGCATTTTCAATATGGTCTTCTCGACCCCCAAAGGAAAGAAAAGAAAATAAAACTATTTACACGGGAAAGCTCCCAACAAGTAAGAAGAAGAACAAGAAATCTTTTTGGGTTTTCATTTTAATTTCTACTACAAGCAAAGAAATTAAACTAACTAATTTTTTTGGTTTTTCTTAAGGTTTATCAAACACACAAGAAGAAAACTAGAAAAAAGAAATTTAAACTAGCATGGATAATACAATGAAAGAGTATGAGCACCGACGACTAGTGTGTGAACATGAATGTAAAGTCGGTGAGAAATACGTACTCCCCCAAGCTTAGGCTTTTGGCCTAAGTTGGTCTAGTACCAAGGACCGCCTGGCTGATGTCCATAAGTGAAACTGGGGTTGTACTGAGCTGCAGCGTGTTGGCGAGCTGCCTCCATTCCCCTCTCGTATTCAGCTGCTTCTTCCCTGGTGACAACATATCTTCCTTTTGCCTGATAATCAAAAAGGTAGGGAGCAGGAAGAGTAACAGGGACGACGTTGCGTCTGTCATAGATTTGTCTATAATGGAGAAATTGTTCATTCCTCTCAAGAAAATGATGATTGAACATAGCTTCTTTATCCAAATAAACAGGAGGTAAAATCATACCCCCTCTCGTGGGGCTATATTAAGAAAATTAGCCACACGGGTTGCATAAATTCCTCCAAATAAATCCCCTACACTACTATTATTCTGCAACCTACGTGAACCTATTGCCCCCAAGTTATAACCTTTATAACCTGAAACAACACTCTTGAGGACACACAGATCAGGGACACGCATGTGACAAGATTCGTCCTTACCGTTAATGCATCTACCAATAAAGAGAGCAAAATAATGTATAGCAGGAAAATGAATGCTCCCTATGGTAGCTTGTGCTATGTCCCTAGATTCTCCCATAGTAATACTAGCAAGAAAATCTCTAAATTCAGATTTACGAGGATCATTAATATTACCCCACTGCGGGAGTTTGCAAGCAGTTGTGAAATCCTCTAAATCCATGGTATAAGATGTATCATAAATATCAAACATGACACTAGGAGAATTACGCGCACAGATATATTGGAACCTCTGCACAAAGGAGTCAGTCAATTGATAGTACCGAGGACACTTATCTTGTAAGAAGTCCTCCAGCTCAGCATTACGCACATACGCGTCAAATTCTTCCTTGAAGCCTGCTTCGACCATAAAGTCATCGGCCACTCACAAGCCCGTACATTTGCGTCCCTCGGCAATTCAACATCTTGCTCACGTATAGCAATCCTTGGCCCTTTCTTTGCCGAGAAACCACCTTGGTACATTCTTCTAAGCATAATTCTTTTTCTGAAAATTTCTAAAATTTTTGTAACTTCAAAACAAGATTGATAGCAACTACTCCTACAAGTGCCTAGAGCCTATATCATGCATTGGAATTGCTTGGGACCTCAAAAATTTAACATGCAAGCTCAAGAACATGGTCACCTATGCAGCAAAAATTTGCAATGAATAAAGCACTAGAACAAAAACTAATTGGACCAATGGAGGAGTCACATACCAAGCAACAATCTCCCAAAGTAGTTTTGTGAATGGAGCTTTGAGCAAGGAGATCGAAAATCGCAGCAAAACGAGCTAGAACTCGTGCTTGAGCTGGATGGGGATTTTTTTGGGTAGAAGATGAAGTATTTGGCTGCTGGCATAAGTGGAGGGGGGCCACCAGGGGCCCACGAGACAGGGGGCGCGCCCTATGGGGGGGGGGGCGCCCTCCACTCTCGTGGCCTGGTGCTTGCCCCTCCTGCAGTGATTTCAGTGCCTAAAATCCTCAAATATTCCAGAAAAAATCATACTAAATTTGCAGGGCATTTGGAGCACTTTTATTTTCGGACTATTTTCTATTGCACGAATAATTCAGAAAACAGACGGATAATATTATTTTTGCTTTATCTATACCTACTATTAAAGGGAGGTGATATTCTTGGTTTGGTCCCGCTTCGTTTGGTCCTACTTCAATTAATTTCACGTACGCTATTTGGTTTCGTTACTTGCGACCCATTTTGGCCCAACGGAGGAAGCCACCTGACGGCACACTGTGGCCCGGGTCCGGAGAGCTGGCAAAAAATAAATAGCCGATAGAAGGGTTCGATCTCATAACCTGCCAACCGGCCACGCACGGTTTGTCCAACTGACCCGGCTAGAGATATGAAATGATTTTTTTACCCCGTTGCAACGCACGGGCCTTTTTGCTAGTTTATTCTAAATAACAGAAAGTAAAAAGTAGGTACAGAAGGTGGTGCCTTCTAGTTTCATCCATCTCGTGATCATCAAAATGAATCCACTAACAAGGTTGATCAAGTCTTGTTAACAAACTTATTCCGAATAACACGGAACCGGAGAAATTTCGAATAACACTAAGTTACCTCAATGGGGATATGAAAATCCCACCAATAAGAATATCATACTTTTTCTTGACAGTAGGGAGAGGAAATTCAAAACCTCCAAAAATGATAGTTGGAACTTTTTCAATAGAATTGATGCTGTGAACTTGAGATTGTTTCCTCGGAAAGTGTACCGTATGCTCACTACCATTAACATGAAAAGTGACATTGCCTTTGTTGCAATCAATAACAGCCCTTGCAGTATTAAGAAAAGGTCTACCAAGGATAATAGGCATACTATCGTCCTCGGGAATATCAAGAATAACAAAGTCCGTTAAGATAGTGACATTTGCAACCACAACAGGCACATCCACACAAATACCGACATGTATAGCAGTTGATTTATCAACCATTTGCAAAGATATTTCAGTAGGTATCAACTTATTCAATTCAAGTCCACGATATAAAGAGAGAGGCATAACACTAACACCGGCTCCAAGATCACATAAAGCAGTTCTAACATAATTTCTTTTAATGGAGCATGGTATAGTTGGTACCCCCGGATCTCCAAGTTTCTTTGGTATTCCACCCTTAAAAGTGTAATTAGCAAGCATGGTGGAAATTTCAGCTTCTGGTATCTTTCTTTTATTTGTGATGATATCCTTCATATACTTAGCATAAGGATTTACTTTCAGCATATCAGTTAAGCGCATACATAAGAAAATAGGTCTAATCATTTCAGCAAAGCGCTCAAAATCCTCATCATCCTTTGACTTGGATGGTTTAGGAGGAAAGGGCATGGGTTTCTGAACCCATGGTTCTCTTTCTTTACCACGCTTCTTAGCAACAAAATCTCTCTTATCATAACGTTGATTCTTTGATTGTGGGTTATCAAGATCAACAACAAGTTCAATCTCTACATCATTGTTTTTGCTAGGTTGAGCATCAACATGAACATTATCATTAACATTATCACTAGGTTCATGTTCATCACCTGATTGTGTTTCAGCATCAGAAATAGAAATATCATTGGGATTCTCAGGTGTGCCTACAGTAGGTTCACTAGAAGCATGCAGAGTCCTATCGTTTTTCTTCTTCTTCTTTTTGGAAGAACTAGGTGCCTCTAAATTATTTCTCTGAGAATCTTGCTCGATTCTCTTAGGGTGGCCTTCAGGATACAAAGGTTCCTGAGTCATTCTACCAGTTCTAGTAGCCACTCTAACAACAAAGTCATTTTTTGTTATTTAATTCTTCAAGCAAATCATTTTGAGCTTTAAGTACTTGCTCAGCTTGAGTAGCAACCATAGAAGCATATTTGCTAATGAGGTGAAGTTCATCTTTAACTCTAGCCAGATTATCGCTTACACGTCCTATCTCGAAAGCATTATTCTTTAACTCTCTACCAACATAAGCATTAAAACTTTCTTGTCTAGCCATAAAGTCATCAAATTCATCTAAGCATGGGCTATGAAATTTAGTAGAGGGAATTTCAACTTTATGATATATATATAGAGAATTTACCTTTACTACGTGTGTCAGGTTATCAAGACAATGTGGTTCTTCAGGCGGTATATTAAAACCATGTATTTCTTCAATAGGAGGTAAATTCTTAACATCTTCAGCTTTAATACCTTTTTCTTTCATTGATTTCTTTGCCTCTTGCATATCTTCAGGACTGAGAAATAAAACACCTCTCTTCTTCGGAGTGGGTTTAGGAATAGGCTCAGGAGTTGGCTCAATCGGTTTAGGAATTACTTCAGGAATTGGCTCAGGAAGAGTCCAATTATTTTCATTAGTCAACATATTATTCAATAGTATTTCAGCTTCATCGACTGTTCTTTCCCTGAAAACACAAACAACACAACTATCCAAGTAGTCCTTGGAAGCATCGGTTAGTCCATTATAAAAGATATCAAGTATTTCATTTTTCTTGAGAGGATGATCAGGCAAAGCATTAAGTAACCGGAGAAGCCTCCCCCAAGCTTGTGGGAGATTCTCTTCTTTGATTTGCACAAAATTATATATTTCCCGCAAGGCAGCTTGTTTCTTATGAGCAGGGAAATATTTAGCAGAGATTAATAAATCATATCCTGAGGACTACGCACACAACCAGGAGCAAGAGAATTATACCAAGTCTTAGCATCACCCTTTAATGAGAACGGAAATATCTTAAGGATATAAAAATAGCGAGACTTCTCATCATTAGTAAACAGGGTAGCTATATCATTCAACTTGGTAAGATGTGCCACAACAGTTTCAGATTCAAGGCCATAAAAAGGATCAGATTCAACTAAAGTAATAATTTCAGGATCAACAGAGAATTCATAATCCTTATCAGTAACACAGATAGGTGAAGTAGCAAAAGCAGGATCGGGTTTCATTCTAGCATTAAGAGACTGCTGCTTCCATTTAGCTAATAATTTCTTAAGATCATATCTATCATTTCAAGCAAAGATTTCCCTAGCAGCTTCTTCATTCATAACATAACCCTTAGGAACAACAGGCAATACATAATCATTGGGAGAACCTTCATCATCACTATCATCAGTAATAGGATCTTCAGTAATTTCATTCCCCCTAACTCTAGCAAGGTGTTCATCAAGAAATTCACCTAATGGCAAAGTAGTATCACGCACAGAAGTAGTTTCATCATGCATAGCAGAAGTGGCATCACCAATAACATGCAACATATCAGAATTCATAGCAGTAGCAGGTTTAGGTGTCGCAAGCTTACTAATAACGGAAGGAGAATCTTGTGCAGAGCTAGATGGCAGTTCCTTACCTCCCCTCGTAGTTGAGGGCAAAATCTTGGTTTTAGCGTCTTTCAAGTTCTTCACAGTGATCAACAGATATAAATCCCAAGTGACTCCGAGAATAGAGCTATGCTCCCCGGCAACGGCGCCAGAAATTAGTCTTGATAACCCACAAGTGTAGGGGATCGCAACAGCTTTCGAGGGTAAAGTATTCAACCCAAATTTATTAATTCGACACAAGGGGAGCCAAAGAATAATCTTGAGTATTAGCAGTTGAGTTGTCAATTCAACCACACCTGGATAACTTAGTATCTGTAGCAAAGTATTTAGTAGCAAAAGTGGTATGATAATAAAGGTAACGGTAGCAAAAGTAAAGATAAATGTTTTTGGGTTTTTGTAGTAGTTGTAACAGTAGCAACAAAAAAGTAAATAAGCGAAGAACAATATATGAAAAGCTCGTAGGCAATGGATCAGTGATGGATAATTATGCCGGATGCGATTCCTCATGCAATAGTTATAACATAGGGTGATATAGAACTAGCTCCAATTCATCAATGTAATGTAGGCATGTATTCCGTAAATAGTCATACGTGCTTATGGAAAAGAACTTGCATGACATCTTTTGTCCTACCCTCCCGTGGAAGCGGGGTCCTAGCGGAAACTAAGGGATATTAAGGCCTACTTTTAATAGAGAACTGGAACAAAGCATTAGCACATAGTGAATACATGAACTCCTCAAACTACGGTCATGACCGAGAAGTATCCCGATTATTGTCACTTCGGGGTTGTCGGATCATAACACATAATAGGTGACTATAGACTTGCCAGATAGGATCAAGAACACACATATATTCATGAAAACATAATAGGTTCAGATCTGAAATCATGGCACTCGGACCCTAGTGACAAGCATTAAGCATAGCAAAGTCATAGCAACATCAACCTCAGAACATAGTGGATACTAGGGATCAAACCCTAACAAAACTAACTTGATTACATGGTAAATCTCATCCAACCCATCACCGTCCAGCAAGACTACGATGGAATTACTCACGCACGGCGGTGAGCATCATGAAATTGGTGATGGAGGATGGTTGATGATGACGATAGCGACGAATCCCCCTCTCCGGAGCCACGAACGGACTCCAGATCAGCCCTCCTGAGAGAGATTAGGGCTTGGCGGCAGCTCCGTGTCGTAAAACGCGATGAAACTTTGTCTCTGATTTTTTTCTCCCCGAACGTGAATATATGGAGTTGGAGTTGAGGTCGGTGGAGGTCCAGGGGCCCCACGAGATAGGGGGGCACGCCCTACAGGGGGGCGCCCCCTGTCTCGTGGATAGGCCCTGGGCCCCTGGTCTTGATTCTTTCGCCAAAAATTCTTATTAATTCCAAAAAGTGCCTCCGTGGATTTTCAGGACATTCCGAGAACTTTTCTTTTCTACACATAAAACAACATCATGGTAGTTCTGCTGAAAACAGCGTCAGTCCGGGTTAGTTTCATTCAAATCATGCAAGTTAGAGTCCAAAACAAGGGCAAAAGTGTTTGGAAAAGTAGATACGTTGGAGACGTATCACAAACACATCAAGAGACGCTTCAACTCAATCCGCGATCAAGTCAAGGAGGAAGACATAGAGATTTGCAAAATACATACAGATCTGAATGTTGCTGACCCGTTGACTAAGCCTCTTCCACGAACAAAACATGATCATCACCAAGACTCCATGGGTGTTAGAATCATTACAATGTAATCTAGATTATTGACTCTAGTGCAAGTGGGAGACTTAAGGAAATATGCCCTAGAGGCAATAATAAAGTTGTTATTTATATTTCCTTATATCATGATAAATGTTTATTATTCATGCTAGAATTGTATTATACGGAAACTTGATACATGTGTGAATACATAGACAAAACAGAGTGTCCCTAGTATGCCTCTTCTTGACTAGCTCGTTAATCAAAGATGGTTAAGTTTTCTGACCATAGACATGTGTTGTCATTTGATGAACGGGATCACATCATTAGGAGAATGATATGATGGACAAGACCCATCCGTTAGCCTAGCATAATGATCATTAAGTTTTATTGCTAGCTATTGCTTTCTTCATGACTTATACATATTCCTTTGACTATGAGATTATGCAACTCCCGAATACCGAAGGAACACCTTGTGTGCTATCAAACGTCACAACATAACTAGGTGATTATAAAGATGCTCTATAGGTGTCTCCGAAGGTGTTTGTTGGGTTGGCATAGATCGAGATCAAGATTTGTCACTCCAAACATAGGAGATGTATCTCTAGGCCCTCTTGGTAATGCACATCATGATAAGCCTTGCAAGCAATGTGACTAATGAGTTAGTTGCGGGATGTTGCATTACGGAACGAGTAAAGAGACTTGCTGGTAACGAGATTGAACTAGGTATGAAGATACCGACGATCGAATCTTGGGCAAGTAACATATCGATGACAAAGGGAATGACGTATGTTGTCATGCGGTTTGACCGATAAAGATCTTCGTAGAATATGTAGGAACCAATATGAGCATCCAAGTTCCACTGTTGGTTATTGATCGGAGATATGTCTCGGTCATGTCTACATAGTTCTCGAACCCATAGGGTCCGCATGCTTAACATTCAATGACGATTTGTATTATGAGTTATGTGTTTTGGTGACCGAAGATTGTTCGGAGTCCCGGATGAGATCACGGACATGACGAGGAGTCTCGAAATGGTCGAGAGGTAAATATTGATATATTGGATGATAGTATTCGGACATCGGACTGGTTCCAGATCGTTTCGGGTATTTTTCAGAGTACCGGGAGGTTACTGAAACCCCCCGGGGAAAGTAATGGGCCACTATGGGCCATACGTGAGAGAGGAGGCAGCCCACAAGGGGTGGTCGCGCCCCCTCCCATGGGGAGTCCGAATTGGACTAGGGGAGGGGGCGCACCCCCTTTCCCTTTCTTCCTCCCTCTCCTTTCCCCTTCCCCCCTTCGGAAGAAGGAAAAAAAGGGGGGCCGAATCCTACTAGGTTTGGAGTCCTAGTAGGACTCCCCCCCATGGCGCCCCCTTGTGGCCGGCTTCCTCCCCTCCTCCTTTATATACAGGGGTAGGGGGGCACCCCATAGGACATCAATTGTTCTCTTAGCCGTGTGCGATGCCCCCCTCCACAGTTTACTCCTCCGGTCATAGCATCGTAGTGCTTAGGCGAAGCCCTGCGCGGATCACATCACCATCACCGTCACCATGCCGTCGTGCTGACAAAACTCACCCTCGACCCTCTGCCGGATCAAGAGTTTGAGGGACGTCATCGAGCTGAACGTGTGGTGAACTCGGAGGTGCCGTACGTTCGGTACTTGATCTGTTGGATCGTGAAGACGTCCGACTACATCAACCGTGTTAAACTAACGCTTCTGCTTTCGGTCTACTAGGGTACATGGACACACTCTCCCCCGCTCGTTGCTATGCATCTCCTAGATAAATCTTGCGTGATCGTAGGAATTTTTTGGAAATTGCATGCTACGTTCCCCAACATTCTCGTCTAGTCACGTTCACCATGTTTAGTTGATTTCTGTTCGCTACTTTGATAATTTGATATGTGGGTGGACCAGTGCTACGGTGATGTTCTTAGTTGAACAAGCAACCCTCTTATGATTACGCCCTCTAGCAAGCTGCTGCAACTACGAAAGAAGAACTAAGATAAATCTAACCATAGCATGAAACATATGGATCCAAATCAGCCGCTTACGGAATAACACATAAACTAGGGTTTAAGCTTCTGTCACTCTCGCAACCTATCATCTACTTATTACTCCCCAATGCCTTCCCTTAGGCCCAAGTATGGTGAAGTGTCATGTAGTTGATGTTCAAATGACACCACTAAACGAAGAACAACATACATATCATCAAAATATTGAACGAACACCAACTTCACATGATTACTTATAACAAGACTTCTCCCATGTCCTCAAGAACAAAAGTAACTACTCGCAAATCATATTCATGTTCAAGATCAAAAGTGTATTGAATATGCTTAAGGATCTGAACATATAATCTTTCACCAAATAAACCAACTAGCATCAACTATAAGATGTAATCAACACTACTAGCAACCCGTAGGTACCAATATGAGGTTTTGGAAAAAAGATTGAATACAAGAGATGAACTAGGGTTTGAGATGAGATGGTGCTGGTGAAGATGTTGATGACGATTGGTCGTCCCACGATGAGACGATCGTTGGTGGTGTCGTTGACTTCTACTTCCACCTCCTAGAGGGAAGTATTGTAGGGATCTATGGTAGGGTGCGTCGACCGTAAAATAAAATTTTCCTACGCGCAGAACAACCAAGAACATGCTATGGGAGATGGATCACAGATCGTTACCACTTGACGCGCAGTGCCATGCAGCGGAAGAAGAGTTGGGGCAGCGCGTTCGCGTGGTTCATCTCCTCCTTGTCCGGTCTTCCTCGAACAGCCGGTCCTCAGATCCCACATACAGGTGCGCCGGAGCGGTGCAAGTGCACCACCTCTAATGGTATTCGCACGTGCAGGAGGAACACTGTGCGACGGACTGCTAGGTCCAATAACACAGTCGGTGGCGGGTGGAGGTAGCTATTTGAAAGACATGCAAGACCTAGTAACAGTGCCGAAGCGATCAACCGAATGAGTGTGCCGCACCCCTACTATATATAGGCATCCGTCGTAGGCTCAACACTTGGCCATCTCATGGATCCTAAAGCCCAAAGACCGTTCGTCCTGGATCCGAGTCCGAGTAGGATTACATCTGACTCATGGAGTCGGATTGGGCCTCACAGGTTCCTTCCCTTAAGCGTGCGACCTCTTAGGTTCTTGTTCACTTGGTCGGGAGTCAGATCACATCCAACTCGTCTAGTCAGTAGCGGCCTCTAGCAAAGCGTGCCGACTCCAAGTGTTCGATGAAGCTGGTTAGGCAAACCTGTACAATGTGTCACACTTCTATTCCCTTTGCCACGATATATGTTGTCGAGCTTAAGGCGAGTCTGCCATCCTTGTGCTAGTCCAACCTCTTTCTCGTTCCTGTGATGCCGACCACAAATTGGATTATCTCATAATCCTTGTCGCATGGCCATGCTTATCTTGGTCGGATCACACAAAGGGCCCAGAGTGCATCTCTCCTGATCAGAGAGGCAAATCCCATCTTGCTCGACCATGTCTCGCAGCATGGGTCTGGACAAGCCCGAACCTACCTTTGTAACTACCCAGTCATGGAGTAGCGTTTGGTCGGCCCAAAGCAGGTATGTCACCATCCCGAGTAAATGCTCCAGCTCAGATCTTAGGACATAGAACATATGTTGTACTAGAGACTCATAGATGACATTGATGTCGCTTGAACTACGTCGGTATTTCCCAAAAGAGGAAGGGATGATGCAACACAACTACGGTAGGTATTTCCCTCAGTTATGAAATGGCGAACGAAAAAGAGGGCGAA
>NC_041383.1:244150822-244213611 GCF_002162155.2 Triticum dicoccoides | reverse complement strand
GGGGATGAAAACAAGAGGAAAATGGCAAATGTAAATTGCAAGGAGATGAGATTTGTGATTAGGAACCTTATAGATATTGATGATGTATCCCCGGCAACGGCGCTAGAAATTCCTTTTGATGTCACTTGAACTACGTCGGTATTTCTCCAAAGAGGAAGGGATGATGCAGCACAACTACGGTAGGTATTTCCCCCAGTTATGAAACCAAGATATCAATCCAGTAGGAGAACCAAGCAACACTATGTAAATGGTACCTGCATACAAAGAACAAATACTTGCAACCTGACGGTTATGAGGGATTGTCAATCCCTCAACGGGTAACGGTGCCAGAAATTTTCTAGTTGACGGGATAAACATTGTATAGATTGGATAAATAGATCTTGATAAAATGCGAAATAAAACAAGTAATAAAAAATGCAGCAAGATATTTTTGGGTTTGTTGATAATATAGATCTGAAAATAAAAGCGAATAAAAATAGATCTCAAAGCAAATATGATGGAGAATAGACCCGGAGGCCGTAGATTTCACTAGGGGCTTCTCTCGAGAAAAATAGCATACGATGGGTAAATAAATTACTTTTGGGCAATTGATAGAACCTCAAATAATTATGATGATATCCAGACAATGATCATTATATAGGCATCATGTCCAAGATTAGTAGACCGACTCCTGCCTGCATCTACTACTATTACTCCACACATCGACCGCTATCCAGCATGCATCTAGTGTATTAAGTTCATGGAGAAACAAAGTAATGCAATAAGAATGGTGACTTGATGTAGGCGAGATCTATTCATGTAGAAATAGCCCCCATCTTGTTATCCTTAATAGCAACGATACATGCGTGTCTTGCTGCCCCTTCGGTCACTGGGAAAGAACATCCCACGATCGAACCCATCACAAAGCACCTCTTCCCATGGCAAGAAGAATCTATCTAGTTGGCCTAATTAAACCAAAGATTCGAAGAAGAAATACGAGGCTATAAGTAATCATGCATATAAGAGATCAAAGAATACTCAACTAATATTCATGGATATCGATCTGATCATAAAATCAAAGTTCATCGGATCCCAACAAACACACTGCAAAAAGGAGTTACATCAAATGGATCTCCAAGAGACCATTGTATTGAGAATCAAGAGAGAGAGAGAGAGAGAGAGAGAGAGAGAGAGGAAGCCATCTAGCTACCGCCTGCAGACCCGTAGGTCTATGATGAACTACTCATGAATCATCAGAGAGACACCAATGAGGATGATGAACCCCTCCATGATGGTGTCTAGATTGGATCTGGTGGTTCTGGAACTTGCGGCGGCTGGAATTGTTTTTGTCGACTCCCTTAGGGTTTCTGGAATATTGGGGTATTTATAGAGCGAAGAGGCGGTGAGGGAGGCCACCGAGGTGTGCACAACCCACCAGGGTGCGCCTAGGTCCCTAGGCGCGCCCAGGTGGGTTGTGCCCCCTGATGTCTACTACACAACTTGTTCTTGTAGGCTTGTGTTGGGCCTCCAAGCGCAGAGTTTTGTAGGACAGTAGCAATTTTCCCTCAAGTGGATGATTTAAGGTTTATCAATCCGTAGGAGGTGTAGGATGAAGATGGTCTCTCTCAAACAACCCTGCAACCAAATAACAAAAAGTCTCTTGTGTCCCCAACACACCAAATACAATAGTAAATTGTATAGGTGCACTAGTTTGGCGAAGAGATGGTGTTACAAGTGTAGTAATGATAGTAGATATTGATTTTTGCTATAGGAACAATAAAAAAAGGTAGCAATTGATAAAACGGAGCACAAACAGTATTGCAATGATTGAAAATGAGGCCTAGGGTCTGTACTTTCAATAGTGCAATCTCTCAACAATGCTAATCTAATTGGATCATATAACCATCCCTCAACGTGCGATGAAGAATCACTCTCAAGTTCTTATCTTGCGGAGAACATAAGACATAATTGTTTGTAGGGTACGAAACCACCTCAAAGCTATTCTTTCCGATCAATCTATCCTAGAGTTTGTACTAAAATAACACCAAGCTATTCTTTTCGATCGATCTAACCAAGAGTTCATACTAAAATAACACCATATGATACACATCAACCAACTCTAATGTCACCTAGATACTCCAATGTCACCGCGAGTATTCGTGAGTTGATTATACAATATGCATCAAACAATTTCAGATTCATAATACTCAATCTAACATAAAGAACCTCAAAGAGTGCCCCAAGATTTCTACCAGAGAAACAAGGACGAAAACATGCATCAACCCCTATGCATACATTACCCCAATGTCACCTCGAGAATCCGCGAGTTGAGTGCCAAAACATATATCAAGTGAATCAATATAATACCCCATTGTCACCACAGGTATTCATATGCAAGGCATATATTAAGTGCTCTCAAATCCATAAAAGTATTCGATCCGATAAAACAAAATCTCAAAGGGAAAACTCAATTCATCACAACAAGATAGAGAGGGGAAAACACTATATGATCCAACTATATTAACAAAGCCCGCGATACATCAAGATCATGCCATCTCAAGAACACGAGAGAGAGAGAAAGAGAGATTAAACACATAGCTACTGGTACAAATAGTCAGCCCCGAGGGTGGACTACTCCCTCCTCATCATGGTGGCCACAAGGATGATGAAGATGGCCCCCGGAGATGATTTCCCCCTCCGGCAGGGTGCCGGAACGGGCTCCCAATTGGTTTTTTGTGGCTACAGAGGCTTGCAGTGGCGGAACTTTCGATCTAGGGTTATCCCCAGGGTTTTTGGAATATTTCAGAATTTACAGGGCGAAGAGGCGGTGCGGGAGGCCACCGAGGTGGGCACAACCCATCGGCCCAGGCGCGCCCAGGTGGGTTTTGACCCCTCGGGGCACCCCTCTGGCAATTTTTTGGCCCACTGCATGTCTTCTGGTCCAAAAAAATCTCCAAAAAGTTTTGTTGCGTTTGGACTCTGTTTGGTATTGATTTTATTCATTGTAAAAAACAAGCAAAAAACAACAACTGGCACTGGGCACTATGGCAATAGGTTAGTCCCAAAAAATGATATAAAGTTGCTATAAAATGATTGTAAAACATCCAAGAATGATAATATAACAGCATGGAACAATCAAAAACTATTGATACGTTGGAGACGTATCACCCCCCTCGGGGCACCCCTCTAGTACTTCTTTGGCCCATGTTGTTCCTTCTGGTCCATAAAATTTCTCTAAAAAGTTTCGTTGCGTTTGGACTCCGTTTGGTACTGATACTCTATGAAGTAAAAAACAAGCAAAAAACAACAACTGGCACTGGGCACTATGTCAATAGTTTGTCCAAAAAATGATATAAAGTTGCTATAAAATGATTGTAAAACATCCAAGAATGATAATATAATAGCATGGAACAAGCAAAAATTATAGATACGTTGGAGACGTATAAACATCCCAGAGCTTAATTCCTACTCGTCCTCGAGTAGGTAGAATGATAAAAACAGAATTTTTGATGTGGAATGCTGCCTAACATGTTCATCACATATTGTTTTCTTTTGTAGCATGGACATTTGGACTTTTATATGGTTCAAAGCAATAGTCTAGTTTTGACATGAAGGTTTCAATACTCAAGCATACCAACAAGCAACCATGTCTTTCAAAATATCAACACTAAAGAAAGTTATTCCTAGCCCATCATGCTCAATCATTGATCCATTCATGAAACACACTCGCAGATTAGAACAATACCATATTGTGTTAATGCTATTTTAAACTATGTCACTTTATTCGTTAGTAAGAAATGTGATGAATTATCAGCACTAATACTTATATGTGCAAAACCTGTCATCTGTCTGCTTGTTTATCTTTCTGAGTGAGGAGGATATAAGTGTCAAACAAGCGTAGTCTCACCAGCTTGCTCAGCTGCTTGCGCTGCAGCTCCCGAGCAGGGCTATCCTTTCTTCAACTCTATTCAAGTGCTATCGGTTTTGTATATTATTTTGTCAGCGTGTTTATTTGCACTGGTGGCGATCTTTGATGCCCAGTGTATGTAATCTTTGTCTGCTTGTGCTATATCATAGTGGCGAACTTTGATGCCCAGTGGATGTAATATGTTGTAATTTCTTTATTGTATAGTCTAGGTTTTTTCTTATTCATGATGCTATAGTTATTTTACTGTATATATATCCTGTCTTCCCAGTAAACCGGCCAAACCATAAAATCATGGTACATAATCGAGGCGTCATGCAAATCACTACATAATCGGTCCGTTAACAGGCCTAAATGTAAACTGGCCCACTAGTAGATTTGGGTCTCTAATAGGCCGAGTAAACCGCCGACCCTATTTTCGCAAGGAAACTCAATGGGCTTTTAGGAGGATGAAAAGTAGGTTGGGCCTGAAACGTGTCGAACAGCTCACAGGCCAGCAACAGGCCGAAGTAGACCCCGGCCCATTATTGCGTCAATCACATCATGGGCCATTAACATGCCAAAATTGTCTCGGTCCTTGTTTGGCCCAATCAGATTATCGGCTGTGAGCAGGCCGAATGCAAACCGGGCTGTAGTTAGGCCCAACTATATGACGGGCTTTTAACAGGCCAAAATAAATATAGGGCCAAAATGTTAAACATGCCTTTAACAGGGCAAAACTTATATCAGTCCGAATTACTAAATGGGCCTTTAGCATGTGGGCCCAAAAGCATAGTGTCCAGTTGACGAGTCGAATCTGATATGGGCCTTAATTTAGCCCAAAGCCTCTTAAAGGGCCGGATCTGATCTGGGCCGCAATTTGGCCCAGAACGTGGTAGGCTTTTAACGGGCCGGATCTCATATGGGCCTTTATTGGGCCCGGAACTTGGCAGGCTGTTAATGGATCAGATCAATTATGGCCAGCATTTGGCCCAAAACAAAGCAACCTCTTAATGAGCCGGCCCATTAGTGTCCTCAAAATCTTGTGGGCCTTTAGCTGGGCTGGCCCATTATGGTCAGCGAAATCTCGTGGGCCTTTAGCTGGGCCGCCCCATTATGGTCGGCGAAATCTCGTGGGCCTTTAGCTGGGCTGGCCTGTTATGGTTGGCGAAATCTCGTGGGCCTTTAGTTGGGCTGGCCCATTTAATCTTTATGGGCCACTTTTGGGCCGGTCCACGTGTCAACATATCATAGGTGCATCTCGCCCATTGGATGAGTGACACCCGTACCGACGCGGAGCTGACACGTGGTTCCGTCGGTCAATGAGAATTTTACAAGTGGAAAATCGTCATTGGTCGTGGCTGTTAGCGGGTTATTGGATCCAAAACCGGACCCGATCGCTTAACGGCGGCCCGTTATGGTGGATGCCACGTGTCGGTCACCCTTGATGAAAGCACTTCCATGACGCGGCATTTATCGTCATGGAAGTGAACACTTCCGTGATGATAATTTTGGTAATGTCATGGAACACTTCTACGACAGCACAGGTATGACTATCTTGATTCTGCCATAAAATCGTCATGCATGTACATGCATGACATAAAACGTGACCTACTGTGACAAACACGCATCATCACGGAAGTGTATTTTTTTGTAGTGTATGTTCGATATTTTGATGATATGTATGTTGTGATTCCCTTAGTGGTGTCATGTGAATGTTGACTACATGGCACTTCACCATATTTGGGCCTAAGGGAATGCATTGTGGAGTAGTTATTAGATGATGGGTTGCTAGAGTGATAGAAGCTTAAACCCTAGTTTATGCGCTACTTCGTAAGGGACCGATTTGGATCCAAATGTTTAATGCTATGGTTAGATATTATCTTAATACTTTTCTCATTGTTGTGGATGCTTGCGAGGGGGTTAACCATAAGTGGGAGGTTTGTTCAAGTAAGAACAGCACCCAAGCACCACTCCACCCACATATCAAATTATCAAAGTAGCAAACGCGAATTAGACCAACATGATGAAAGTGACTAAATGAAATTCCCGTGTACCCTCAAGAACGCTTTGCTTATTATAAGTGACCATTTTGGCCTGTCCTTTGCCACAAAAGGATTGGGCTACCTTGCTGCACTTTATTTACCATTACAGTTACTTGTGCGTTACAAATTATCTTGCTATTAAACTACCTGTTGCTGACTATTTCGGTGCTTGCATAAAATACCTTGCTGAAAACCACTTGCCAGTTCCTTCTGCTCCTCGTTGGGTTCGACACTCTTACTTATCAAAAGGACTATGATTGATCCCCTATGCTTGTGGGTCATCAAGACTCTTTTCTGGCGCCGTTGCCGTGGAGTGAAGTGCTCTTGGTAAGTGTAAATTGGTAAGGAACAATTATTACTACATGCTGAAATTTATTGTCACTTGCTACTACGGAAAACCATCCTTTGAGGGGTTTGTTCGGGGTATCTTCATGTCGACCGGAAGCACAATTAGTTGCCCCTCGACCTACTGCACCTATTAAAATATTGGTTATGAAATTCCTTCGGGTATGATAGAACAACTGCTAGCCAATCCTTATGCAGGAGATGGAACTGAACATCCTGATATGCACTTGATATATGGGGATGAAACTTGTGGATTATTTAAGCTTGCAGGTTTATCCGGAGATGAAGCTAACAAGAAGGTTTTCCCTTTATCTTTGAAGGGAAAATCAACATGGTATAGTCTATGCGATGATATTGGATCCTGGAACTGGAATCGATTGGAATTGGAATTTCACCAAAAAAAATTATCCTATGCATCTAGTTCATCGTGATCGGAATTATATGCATAATTTTTGGCCTCGTAAAGGAGAAAGTATCTCTCTAGCTTGGGGGAGGCTTGAGTCAATGTTATATTCATGGCCCAATCATGAGCTCTTGAGAGAAATTATTATTGAAAACTTTGATGCTCGACTTTCTTGTGATGATCAATCCATGCTCGATACTTCTTGTACTCATTCTTTCATGAAGTAGACTATTGAATTCAGGTGGGCTCTTTTAGAAAGAATTAAACGCAACTCTTAAGATTGGGTACTCGATGAAGGTAAAGAGTCAGGTATTAAGATTGAGTTCAATTGTGTTAAATCTTTTATGAATACCGATGCTTTTCACAAATTTAGAAGTAAATATAGACTTGACTCTGAGATAGTAGCCTCTTTTTGTGAATCTTTTGCTACTCATGTTGATCTCCCTAAGGAGAAGTGGTTCAAATATCATTCACCTATTAAAGAACCGGTTAAAGCTAAAGATGAAACTATTGTTTACAATGTTGATCCAGTTGTGACTACTGCTTATATTAAAAAACCACCTTTCCCTGTTAGGATAAAGGAACATGCTAAGGTATCAACTGTGGTTCGCAAAAGTAATATTAGAGCACCTAAACCCTCTTAGCAAATTAAAGTAGAACCTAGTGTTGCTATGGTTAAAGATCTCCTGGTAGAAAATATTGATGGGATGTTATTTATTTTTATGATGAAGCTGCTAGAATTGCCAAACCCGATGAAAAAGATAAACATAGACCTGTTGTTGGCATGCTTGTTGTATCGGTTAAAATAGGAGATCACTGTTATCATGGTTTATTTGACTTAGGTGCTAGCGTGAGTGCTATTCCTTTTACCTTATACCAAGAAATTATGAATGATATAGCACCCGCTGAAATAGAAGCATAGATGTTACTATTAAACTTGCTAATAGAGACACCATCAAACCACTTGGGATTGTTAGATGTTGAAGTCTTGTGTGGGAAAATTAAATACACTACTGATTTTCTAGTTATTGGTTCCCCAGAAGATGATTTTTGTCCCATAATCTTTGGTAGAACTTTCTTGAACACTGTTAATGCCACTATAGATTGCCCTAAGCAAACTGTCAGTGGTAGCTTTGGTGATTGATACGTATCCAATGTATCTATAATTGTTGATTGTTCCATACTATTATATTATCTGTTTTGGTTGTTTTATATGCATTAATATGCTATTTTATATTATTTTTGGGACTAACCTATTAACCTAGAGCCCAATGCCACTTTCTGTTTTTCCTTGTTTTTGAGTTTTACAGAAAAGGAACATCAAATGGAGTCCAAACGGAATAAAACTTTCGCGATGATTTTTCTTGGACCAGAAGACACCCACGGAACTTGGGAGGGGAGTTAGAAGAGTCCTCAGGAGGCGATAACTCTAGGGCGTGCCCCAGGGGGCGCCCCTTGGCTTGTGGCCCTCTCGGGAGTCCACTGACCTTATTCTCAGCTCTATAAATCCTCAAATATTCCCTAACCATTAGAGGCATCCACAAAAATACATTTCCACCACCGCAAGCCTCTGTTCCCGTGAGATCCCATCTTGGGGCCTTTTTCGGCGATCTGCCGGAGGGGGATTCGATCACGGAGGGCATCTGCATCAAACCTATCACCCTTCGATGAAGCGTGAGTAGTTTACCACAGACCTACGGCTCCATAGCTAGTAGCTAGATGGCTTCTTCTCTCTCTTTGATCTTCAATACAATGTTCTCCTCGATGTTCTTGGAGTTCTACCCGATGTAATATTCTTTTGCGGCGTGTTTGTCGAGATCCGATGAATTATGGATTTATCATCAGATTATCTATGAATATTATTTGAATCTTCTCTGAATTCTTATATGCATGACACTGGTGCGTGTCAATCCTAAACGGACGGTTTTTTCCTTTCCACGACGGCATTTGGAACCGTCGCCACGTGAGTGTGGGCGATAGGGGGGTCCTTCCCACACGACCCAGAAATCGTTGAGGATAGGCCCTCCTGGGACCCAGGCTGGGGCCGTGTGCTATCGGGTGAGGCATCAAAACCCAATCATTTCCGTAGGTATGTACATCGCACACGGTAATCCGAGAAAAACATTTCCATAGATATGTACATCCCACACTGGCGGTGTCAAAACCGGCGGATCTCGGGTAGGGGGTCCCGAACTGTGCGTCTAGGCGCATGGTAACAGGAGACAAGGGACACGATGTTTTTACCCAGGTTCGGGCCCTCTCGGTGGAGGTAAAACCCTACTCCTGCTTGATTAATATTGATGATATGGGTAGTACAAGAGTAGATCTACCACGAGATCAATGAGGCTAAACCCTAGAAGCTAGCCTATGGTATGATTGTTGTTCGTCCTACGGACTAAAACCCTCCGGTTTATATAGACACCGGAGAGGGCTAGGGTTACACAAAGTCGGTTACAATGGTAGGAGATCTACATATCCGTATCGCCAAGCTTGCCTTCCACGCCAAGGAAAGTCCCATCCGGACACGGGACAGAGTCTTCAATCTTGTATCTTCATAGTCTTGGAGTCCGGCCAAAGATGATAGTTCGGCTATCCGGACACCCCCAAGTCCAGGAATCCCTCAGTAGCCCCTGAACCAGGCTTCAATGACGACGAGTCCGGCGCGCATATTGTCTTCGGCATTGCAAGGCGGGTTCCTCCTCCGAATACTTCATAGAAGATTTTGAACACAAGGATAGTGTCCAGCTCTGCAAAATAAATTCCACATACCATTGTAGAGAGAATAATGTTTACACAAGTTCAATCTGCTGACGCGTTTCGTGGCGTGACATCACACCACGACCAAGCCTTTATTCGAATCGTTTTTACTGTTCCACCTCAGTGCGTTTAGCGAAGCGGTTTCCTTGGCACGTCTTGTCAAAGCAGAGATCGTGTCCCCTTATTCTGGGATCCTCATCAATACGGGCGTGGGTAACCCAACCGGGCCCGTTGGCACGCCCCCTCTACCGAAGGCGAGTCCCAAACGGCCACGGGGAGGGCTCTTTGTATTCAACCTCTTTATAACGAGACCAAGGCCTGCTCCTTTCTTTCAATCGAATTTGCCAATCGCCTCGAGTTCCAACACCCAAAGCTCCAGATTCAGGCGCTTCAGACCTTCGATAATGTCCGGCTCCGACCTGCAAGGCCGGTGGATGCCTTCTTCCGTCATGGAAGAAGACGTGCTAAAGCTGAGAGACGCCAGGTATCTAACCGGCGAAATTTCGCATAGGCTGCCTGCCCAAGGGCAGGTTATTCCCACTCCCGAGCCTGGTGAGAGCGTGGTGTTCGTATCTCACTTCCTTCGGGGTTTAGGCTTCCCGACGGACCCCTTTGTGAGGGGGCTCATGTTCTATTATGGGCTGGAATTCCACGACTTGGATCCGGAGTCCATCCTCCGCATCTCATCGTTCATCGTCGTATGCGAAGCCTTCCTCCGCATTACCCCTCACTTCGGATTGTGGCTCAAGACCTTCAAAGTGGAGCCAAAGATGATCAAGGGATAGCAGGCAGAGTGCGGAGGGGCTGTTATAAGCAAGAGTGCTGACGCTCCATGGCCCAAGGGCTCTTTTCAAGAGGAGCTTGGTTTGTGGCAACAGGAGTGGTTTTACATCACCGCTCCCAGGGGCACCAAATGGGTGGCGCCACTGCCTTCCGCTCGGGTTCTCCACAACGGCTAGCGTCATGGGTCAACAAGGGGCTTGACTGGGGGCCGTCCAAGGACGTACCTCTGCTGCAGGGCCGTATTCGAGACCTCCAAGAGAGAGAGATCAATCTGGTCGTAGTGGCGCAGGTCATGCTGATTCGGCGCCTTCTGCCCTGCAAACGTCGCCCCCTCCGCCTGTGGGAATTTAATCTGGAGGGACCACGAGCTCTCCAACATTTTATGGGTGCGACATCCGTGGAGATGTATAAACTGTTCTTCGGATCACAAGAGAAGTGTCCGGACTTGACCGAGGACGCAGGTCTGAGCTGCAATCGCCCGGATACTCAAGTAAGTAGTCTTGTACCCGGACACGCTATCCGTACATTTATCATAGACTTGCCCTTTAAGGAGCTTCCCCTTGAACAGGAGTGGATAGTGAAAGCAAAGCTGATAAGGTGTCCGGCCCCCCTCCCTGAGACCACGCCGGATCCTGTGTTAACCAAAATGCTGGCGGCTGCGCCTTTGGAAGAGGGCGAAGGGGGGAACAGAGGAGCTACTGCCTTCGCGAAGGAGGCTTTCGAGAAAGGAGGGTTCGAGAATCCCTCCCTCCAGGTGGAGAAGAGGACCGCTTCTGAAGATCCGGAGGCCAAGGCCTCAAAGCGGGGGAAGAAATCTTCACCAGAGGGTCCTGCGCCAGGAGAAGCCCCGGCCGCACTATTTTCCCAAGGGAATCAGCCCTCCGGCGAGCCGTAAGTAGAAAGGGGAGTTTTGTAATAAGGGACATCCCTGTATATATTTCTGAAGATAACCAAAGCTTTACCTTGTACTTCGGATCTCAGCCCTTCTCAGCAGAGCTCATCTTCGGGGGATCTTCGTCCGGAGATGATGGAGAGCGAAACGCCTCCATCTGCCGCACTGTCAGGCGGGGCGGACGACTCTGAGGTGTCGTCGCGGAGGGTTTCCCCGAGTCCGGTGGGGCCGGGAGGTCCGGCACCAACTGGTGTATGGTCGGAGGAGCTGAAGGATCTGCTCGGGCGAGCATCTATCTCAGAAGATCACCGTGCGTTAATGGGTACGGTGATTGAAAGGATTTCATCCGCTGAGAGCGGATTGCATGAAGCCATCAGAAGTTTACTGATGGGGTTTGAGGTACGCAAAAATGATATACCTTCTGACAGTTTTGCATATAGAATGCGCCCTGTATATATAGTAGCCCCTGAGACTTGGTACATTGTCGAAAGTGACAGCGCACCGAGGATCATAATCAAGTTTGTAAGATGTCGCCTGTCCTATGTAGGTGGCGGGGCGTCCGATGACCAGCCGGACTGATCAATTTGCCGAACTGAAGCGCAACTTGGCGTGGCAGATGCGGACATTGCGCTTGTCAATTAGCGGCTTGACGAGTCACAAGGTATGCAACTTTTCCGCGGACACCTGGTAAGGGAGCTTGACGCCCACGCCTTACAACATGCATGCTTTATGCAGATGGTGCCGCTGCTATGGAGAACCTTCGGGCGGAGCTAGCCCGAGTCAAGGAGCAAGCCAGAAAAAGTGATGCGGCTGCCTTGAGGGCAGCCGAAGAGCTAAAAGCCGAACAGGCTGCTCACTGCCGAAGCAGGGAAGAAATCGCCGAGATGGCCGGAAAGTTGAAGAATGCTACCGACCGCTGCGAGTTTCTTGAAAAAGAACGTCGAGCGGAGCAAGAGGGCCTGAAGAAGGCCACCGCCGAAGCCAAGGACGCCCGCTCCGCGATGAGAGCTATAAAGGAGGAGCTATGTCAAGCCGGGGATATCGCGGCTGGAAAGCCCTTTCTGCTGTGGAGGAAGTTCACGGATCCGAAGTATGCTCAGTTGGGCCAGCTGTGGGGTGCGGAGGATGCTTATCTGGATTTGGCGGCGAGTGCCGTAGACGCGGTCGCACACTTCCGAGGCCAAAAGGATCACAGAATGGAAGAGATTTTTTGGTCGCAGTTCCATAGTCCAGAGCGTCCGCTTCCATTGACCGGTCGTTTGGCCGAATGGGCTGAGTTGAATAGGTTGTCCGGGCTTGCCATGAAGGATGTCGTGACTCATTTGTGGCCGAAAAGGCCCGAGCCGAAGAGTTTTTTTGGCTTGGTGCAGCAGTTCCTTGATGCGGTGCCGCATATCGATGCAATGAAGCGGTCGGCATGCATAGAGGGTGCGCGGGTGGCTCTTGCCCGTGTCAAGACATGCTGTGCAGAGATGAAGGCCACCGACGTTGCATCCCAGGATTCGGACAGAAGCCGAGTACCTGCCGAGCACTATTTTGAGGAAGTCCTGTCGGGCGCTCGTTTAATAGAGACGAAGTGCTCGAAGGATATTATGTTCAAATGACATGTATGATTTGTGAAACGATGTTCCAATATAATGTAAGAGCTTTTTATACTTGTGCGGTCAAGTAGTAAAATACCTCATGTGCGGCCTTCGATGTATATGT
Source organism: Triticum dicoccoides (assembly GCF_002162155.2). NCBI lineage: Eukaryota > Viridiplantae > Streptophyta > Magnoliopsida > Poales > Poaceae > Triticum > Triticum dicoccoides. Next base: position 244,200,796 of record NC_041383.1, on the reverse strand, counting down.
GTATATAACCTGAAAGATGGCAGTCTTCGGCTTTAGCCCCCATGCACATAGTGCGGGGGTGTTTGCAAAAGGGCGCTTTTTCACACTTAATCCAACGTCTTGGTCCTGTAAAGGAGGTGATAGCGTAGCAAACTAGGCAACCGGACTATAATGCTTTATCACTTTCACTTAGCCATAGGAGTTCGACGGTGGGGCTACTATATAGCCCCTGGGGGCACCGCACTCTCCCGAACTCGGGGCGCGTATGTGCCTGACCGGGAAGCGGTCCTTCGTTAATGCGGAGGAATTCTAAACATTTCGGTGGTCCTTCGAGTGGTTGACCAGTCTCTCGCTATATCATGATAGTCAGTTTTCGGCTTTCTCTACTGAGGTGCTCGCCAGGCCGAACCGGGGCACAATCGCAGTAGTTCTCCTGGTGCCGCGTTAGCCGATAGAGCGGAACGTAAGGCAGCAAAACACAGGAGCCGGGCAAACCCAACATTTGACCAAAGACATGATTCGGAGCTGATGCATATAAGGCCTAACTCGAGACGCCGAACACTCCCTAAGGTATTCGGTCTTTATGAAAACGGGCAGAACAATGCCCTAAGCCCCTAGTGTCCAGGTACGCGCAAAAAATTTCTGACGCGGCCGATGTCAAAATGCCAGCCTCCTCCTCGGTTATAGCAAGAAACTGGGGGATGTGTAACAACTAGAGACAGTAAAAAAGGTACGCAGGGTCTTAATCTGAAAAGAATCCTTGCAACGGGTCCCTACTGCACGTCTGCGCCTGTGTCTCCGTTGTGCCGTGTCCTGGATGGGTGTAGCACGATGTTCATCTGTAAAAGAGAAGAACTTAGTTGGAAAAAAAAGGTCGTGCGAAAAATGTATTTTAAATAAACAGAGTATGATTCAAAAAATAATAAAATTGAGCTTTATTGTCTCTTGTTGTACATGCGTGGAGCCCCTTGTAAGGGGGTACGTGGCTAGTAAGCCCCTTGTTTATTTATATCGGACTCACCTAACCGTGTCCGGGGTCTGAACGACCTGTTTAGGTGCTTTGATCAGCAAAGCCGGATTAGTGTGTGGCTGTCAAGCAGTCTCACGTTGTTCCGTATTCCGAGAACACTCGAAGTTTCCCTTTAATGAGATGATGCCGTGTGGACCAAGCATTTTAAGTGTAAGAGATGCGTAATGTGGTATTGCGTTAAAGCGGGCGAAAGCTTCACGTCCCAATAGTGCTTGATAGCTACTTTTAAATGGGGCGATGTGGAAGACTAACTTTTCGCGACGGAAGTTGTTGGGTGAGCCGAACACAACTTCTAGTGGTAGAGAGCCCGTACAATGGGCATATGGGCCTGGCATCACTCCTTTAAAGGAAGTGTTGTTATGGCGAATTTTGGTTGGGTCTATCCCCATCCTGCGGATTGTGTCCTGATATAGCAGGTTTAGATCGCTGCCGCCGTCCATTAGGACTTGTGTAAATTGTAGTCCGTCGATTATAGGATTAAATATCAAAGCAGTCCATCCTGCGTTCCGGATACCTCCGAAGTAATCCTGATGGTTGAAGGTGATTTGTTTTGACATCCAGTGTCGGGACTCCGCTGGGGTGGACCGTGCGGCGCGTATTTCAATGGGCACCGCTCTATTATTCCCTGTTGTCACTTGGAGTGAGTTTACAGTTTTGACCTCTTGTGGGAAATTTCTTTGTTTTCTGGTGCTTTGCTTGTGGGGTTTGTCATCGTCCTCACTTGGTGTGTCGAGCCCCTTGTGTTCAGCGTTAAGTCGGCCGGACTGTTTGAAGACCCAACAATCTCTGTGGGTATGGTTTGCAGGCTTCCCGGGGGTACTGTGGATTTGGCATATCTGGTCCAAGATTTTGTTTAGGTTCGATAGCTCGTCGCTGTTGTCCTTAAGAGGCAGTTTTTTGTTGTTCTGCCGAGAGCTTTTGAATCCGGTGTTAACTGCCGTGCTCTTTGGACTGTTTCCCTTGGTCCGGCGCTGGTCCTTGCTGCGTCGTGGTTTCCCATTTCCATCCCTGACCTCGGGTGTACTTGGGTCGCTGGTGCTGTATCTTGCTAGCCAGCTATCCTCTCCCGCGCAAAAGCGGGTCATGAGGCTTGTTAGTGCGGCCATTGTTCTCGGCTTTTCTTGGCCAAGGTGTCTGGCGAGCCATTCGTCTCGGACGTTGTGTTTGAAAGCTGCTAAGGCTTCGGCGTCCGGACAGTCGACTATTTGGTTCTTTTTGGTGAGGAACCTGTTCCAGAATTTGCGGGCTGACTCTCCGGGCTGTTGAGTTATGTGACTTAGATCGTCTGCATCCGGAGGGCGGACATAAGTCCCCTGAAAATTTGCCCGAAATGCATCCTCGAGCTCTTCCCAACTTCCAATAGTGTTTTTGGGGAGGCTTTTAAGCCAATGCCGGGCTGGCCCTTTGAGCTTGAGGGGTAAGTATTTTATGGCGTGGAGGTCATCTCCTCTAGCCATGTGTATATGCAGGATGTAATCCTCAATCTAGACTCCAGGGTCTGTTGTTCCGTCGTATGCCTCTATGTTTATGGGCTTGAATCCCGCTGGAAATTCATGATCTAGCACCTCATCGGTGAAACATAGGGGGTGTGTGGCGCCCCTGTATTTGGGTGTGCCATGATGTTCGAATACTCGACGTGTTGCATTGCTTTCTAGAGCTTGCTTTCTTGGCCCATAGAGAGACCTGACTGGGCCATCCTTTTGGTGCGGATCCTTATGCGGATCACGTGCCGGCTTGTGTGCAGCGCCGATTGCCGCTCTATGTTTGCCATGTGGTCGTCTATCCGACCAGGCGGCCTCTTTGTTCTTTGATCGTGGTGGCTATACGGCCTCCTCGTCAAATTCGGGCAGTAGTTTGCGCTTCGGGTAGCTCTTTGTTTGGCGACTATCGCCGTATTTGTCTGCGGTGTTGAGTACTTTGCTCCATCTTATTCTGAGCGCGTCTTCCGCTGTTTTGAGCTTCCGCTTCTGCTTCTTTAGGCTACATGCCGTGGCGACGAGCCTTTTGTGGAGGTTCTTCTGCTCCAATGATGTGTCCGGCGTGAGATCACCCGGACTGTTATCTTCGCCGGGGACGGATTGTTTATCCAAGTTATCCTGTTCGGATGGTTGCTCGAGGGCATGTTCGACGTCCACCGGTTCGCCCTGCTCTATGGCTGGGTCTGCATGGGTGCTGTCTTTGTTGAGGCGGGACTTTGAGCGGCGCTTACGTCACCGTTTTGACTGCTTTTCGAGGGAATTATCCTTCGCAGCGTCCCATTGTTCTTCGTTATCGCTTCCTTTAGGAGTATCCACCATATATACATCGTGAGTTGAGGTGGCCTTCCAGTGCCCTGTAGGTGCTGGTTCTTGGTCGTCTCCGACATCGTCGTCCATATCGTCGATGTCTTCTGAGTCAAAGTCGAGCATGTCGGTTAAATCATCGACAGTGGCTACAAAGTGGGCGGTGGGTGGGCGTTGAATTTCTTTGTCGTCCGCATCCCAACCTTCCTGACCATAGTCCGGCCAGGGCTCTCCTGATAAAGAGAGAGACTTTAGTGAATTCAGGATGTCGCCAAAGGGCGAGTGCTGAAAGATGTCCGCGGCAGTGAACTCCATGATCGGCGCCCAATCGGATTCGATTGGCAGGGGCGCGGAAGGTTCGGGGTCCGGAGAGGAGTCCGACACCTTGGAGTCACGAGCTTCACAAAGGACATGGTTGGTATTCGGCTCTATCGCCGTAGAGGTGGCAGCCCCTGAGGCGGTGTCCAGCCACCCGTCCTCGATCCGCGCAGTCGGCTCCGAGCCAAGGGTCGGAGCGGACACTTGTGCGGCTTCCAGGGCACTATCCGGTAGCAGAGCTAGATCGTGCCCATCGTGACAGTGCAGCGCGCTTGGCTGTGGCTCGAACCCGTCGAAGATCAAGTCTCCGCGGGCGTCTGCCGTATAGTTCAAACTTCCAAATCTGACCTGATGGCCAGGGGCGTAGCTTTCAATCTGCTCCAGATGGCCAAGTGAGTTGGCCCGCAGTGCAAAGCCGCCGAATACGAAGATCTGTCTAGGGAGAAAAGTCTCACCCCGGACCGCGTCGTTGTTGACGATCGAAGGAGCCATCGGGCCTAAAGGTGATGACACAGAGGAACTCTCAATGAAAGCACCAATGTCGGTGTCAAAACCGGCAGATCTTGGGTAGGGGGTCCCGAACTGTGCGTCTAGGCGGATGGTAACAGGAGACAAGGGACACGATGTTTTTACCCAGGTTCGGGCCCTCTCGGTGGAGGTAAAACCCTACTCCTGCTTGATTAATATTGATGATATGGGTAGTACAAGAGTAGATCTACCACGAGATCAATGAGGCTAAACCCTAGAAGCTAGCCTATGGTATGATTGTTGTTCGTCCTATGGACTAAAACCCTCCGGTTTATATAGACACCGGAGAGGGCTAGGGTTACACAGAGTCGGTTACAATGGTAGGAGATCTACATATCCGTATCGCCAAGCTTGCCTTCCATGCCAAGGAAAGTCCCATCCAGACACGGGACGAAGTCTTCAATCTTGTATCTTCATAGTCTTGGAGTCCGGCCAAAGATGATAGTTCGACTATCCGGACACCCCCTAGTCCAAGACTCCCTCACACACGGTGAATCCCAGAAAATCATTTCAGTAGGTATGTACATCCCACATGGTGAATCCCAGAAAAAAGTTTTCATAGGTATGTACATCCCACACAGTTAATCCAAGGAAAACGTTTCCGTTCGTACGTACATCCCACACAGTTTTATGTGTAGGTTCGTGTGTGAAAGGTGTAACTATCACACACGGTCTGCCTTGGTTAACTGTTTGCTTTTATCAACTATATCACACACGATTTGATGAAGAAAACTATGTGGCATTGGGCTATCCATCGCAAGTGCTTTTACTGCTAGAATCGTTTGCAAAGGTCCATGACACATCTAGCAGGTTTATTAGTTTACAATTAATAATTCCTGTATTACGCAAATTCACATTTCATATCGAACAACTGTTTGCCAATTTCATATCAGGCACATAAATATATTATAACACCACAGTACGGTAGCTACATGAAAACAACACAGTACAACATACAGCTAGTTCAACTTCATAAGAACAATATATTCATTTCCCTAATCGAGATCATCCAGGCTCGTCTTATCCACCTCTGCTTTCAGTTCAGTAAGAACCCGTTTTGCACGGGCCAACTGGGAAAGTGCCTCCTCCTTCGCCAACACCATCTTAGCAAAGTCTGATTTAAAAAATCTGAGCTCATTCTCCACCTTCAACTTTTTATCCCGCATCTTGAAATATACTTCAGCATTGAAAACACTTTCTCTAAGCCTACGTGTGTTCTCATCCTCATACATGCTCCAGAGCTTCACTAGGCACATCTTCAAAGACTGTGGCCACTCTTGATCAACCCACTCCAAGTAAGAACACTTCTGTTCATCCTATAATATTTAAAACTAGATCAGTAACAATTGTAGGGGAAATGGGTTTATAGCAACATAGAAAATCACCAATGCTTATTTTGAAAAACTGAAGAAACATGTTAATTATGACATATCTTCTCAAAAAGATCAATGTGCAAATGAAATAATTGGTACTGAGACAACAACCAAATTCTGGAACATCAGAAGCTATAATTAACTACAACGATGCGACAAGTTCTTACTCATGTACAATAAATAAAAAATTGAACATTTTATGAGTAAGCTATATATAACTGCAACAACATAGCGACAGTGTTTGGATGACAGCAAATTGATACTAACAGGTGTGTACATGCACAAATTTAGTAACATAAAACTAATAGCACTAAGGCCGTCCACTATGTATGCGAAAACTGGGGTAAATACAACTGTTGCTACATCTCGCACCGGTGCCCTGCACTGGCGAGCCGATGCAGCGGAAAAAAAATCAGGGACCCGGACTTCGGAACACGTAGTTGCTCCTATGCCCAGTTCCTTCGTGCCATAAAGATTTAGTATTTTACTGCTTGGCTGCTCGGATGTGTGGACCAAAGTTGGTTGCACAAACTGCTGAAGCAGTGCCAAATAATTTTCTAATGGCACCGCTGATGAGATGGCAACAAGTTAAGATACTAGGTACAAACTGTGACACTGTCTTAGGATGCGTTTGGTTGAAGGTGTGGTATGAATGGGATGGGACCGTGTGAGTGTCTGAATCACATCTAACAAATGATTTGTAACAATGAAAGAGGGTCTAACCTTCTCTGCACATGCCAGAAACTTCCTCCCACTGTCCACAGATTCAAACGCAACTAGCTTCACGCATGGAGATTGATGGTGATAACGAGCAGATAGATCTTCAGCCACCCCGCTCCATTCGTTGCCACTGATGGTCCTAGGGAGCTACAAGAGGAAGAAATGACTCAAACCGACCATTGGGTAAAAATCCTTCATTCCAAGTCATAGCCCGAGAGAGAGAAGAGAGGCATACCTGGGTGGTGAAGGAGTAGTCGCCGGAGGAGGAACCGCTAGAGAGGTCTTTGAAGAAGACCATGGCGACCCCGACGGTACGATGCGAGACGGCGAGAGCGAGGAAGCGGCTATAGCTTAGCAAGGAAGGAAGGAAGGAAGGAGGAAACATGGGAAATGTGACTTGTGGTCGGGGAGAAAAGGGGGTGGGGAAGGAGGGAAGGGGGGCGGGGGTAGATATTTTGGCGGTAGGCCAAAATTTTGGAAATGTGGAGGGAAACTTTGCGCGCGGTGCCGCCAGATCATTCACTTTGAACGATTGTGTGCATCGCAAATGACTCTTCCGCTTTACGCGCATGGGATGAGTTTGATAATTGAAATTTTGGTGGAAATTTCCCCGAGTACGTCATTGCATAATTTAACATCGCTTGCTAATTTGGGCACACAAAAGAGTGTACAGCAGACAGACCACACTTACTGAATCTAGCAATTTTAGTAATTAAATAGAGCCAGTTGACCTAAACATTGCTCTAACAAAAGACCAGCATTAAAAACAAAGCCTAAGTACGCATAATTTTAACAAATCCGCCGCCGCGCCGGCCTATGCATCGCCGGTGTGAGATGAGACATCGATGACTTGTCCTGTCGACATGCCGCCGTTGGTGGACTCTGTGTCCCCCCTGCTGTAGTCGACCACGTCCTCGTCCTCGTCCTCGGCGCCGCCCTCAAGGTTGTAGTACTCGCAGTAGTGGCTGCGCCAGGGCTCGCATTGGTACTCCACCACCGATTCCTCGATGGACAGACTCTTCTCTACCTCGACCTCGGCCCCGCGCAACTCCTCCTCCTGCATCTCCAGCTCCCGCTCGGCAACCTCATGAGGAAGCAGGTGCTCCATGGTCACCGCCGCCTTTTCAGACGTGGGTTCCATGCTGGAGTCCAAGGTGGGCTGGAATATCTTGGCGTGTGCATCCTCGATCTTGGCGTGGATGGCCTCGACCCGGGCCAGGGCAACATTAGCGGCACAGACGGCAGCTCGAGCGCTCTCGGCTGCTTCAGCTGCCCCTGTCGGCTGCCGTAGACGCCCTCTCGGCGGAAGCGGCTGCACTCAATGCGGATGCGGTGGCACTCTCGGCGTAGGCGGCCGCGCTCGAGGGGGGGGCATCGTACAGGCCTTCACGAAGCGTTTCCACGGTGTCATCTTTGCAAGAAGGGGGTGCGGGAATGGGGATCGGGATTCGTGGATTCGGGGGTTGCCGACACTAGAGCAGACAAGCCGGCGAAGCTTAAGGAGGGAGACTTAAATAGACCCAGATATTTTCATCGCAAAGGGTTCCTAGAAAACAACTGTGTGTGATGTTGTAGATATTTTTTATTAGCTGTGAAAGACGAATTTGGAGTAAAGTGCCAACAGATGGTGTTTTAAATGAACAAGAAATTTTGTAGTAGTAATACAACTGTCATGTCAAAATTTGGAAAATTTCAGGGGTCATTTGACCTTTTAAGACATTTAAGTGATTTTCTAGCCATTTAATGACCATAATTGAAATTTGAACTACATGTACATGCAACAGCTAACCATAATGGTTTGAAAACTCATATTTCGTGTACTTGTCTGCGATTTAATTCCATGTGCAGTAAATTGGAAGGAATTTTCAAACATATTGGTCTAACGGCTATGACACAATTAAGCATGGAGTGACATGGCATTTTAATTCCAAAAAATAAAAAAATATCAGAAACACATGAAACCTTGGTTGATGTAATGTCATGCCACCAAGATGATGTGGTAAAAAATTTGGCATGTTTGATGAAAGTTTGGACACACACCCCTCACAAACCGGAGCAACTCACTAGAAGGCTTGTGGTTCCGAGAGGGAACAATGCATGTTTGATGATGAACGGGAGATAGCTTCCTCTTACGGCCTTCAATATTTTTTCTACGTTTAACATGCACTACTACAACTGTATTGTGAAATTTTTGAAAATTTAAGGGTCATTTGACCTTTTAAAGACATTACATGATGTTCTAACCATTTAATGACCATAATTCAAATTTGAACTACATCTACATGCAATGCCTAACCAAAACAGTTTGAAAAATCATATTTGTGTACTTGTGTGCGAGCTATTTCCATGTGCAGTAAACTAGAAGGAATTTTCAAACATATTTATCTCACGACATGGACACATGCATGCATACGTATGCATGGAGTGACATGGCATTTTAATTCAAAAAAAAAACAGAAACACATGAAACCTTGGTTGATGTAATGTCATGCCACTAAGATGATGTGGTAAAAAATTGGCATGTTTGACGAAAGTTTGGACACACTGAAAGTGAAACTATCCCTGGGTGGTTTTGGTAATTTATAACAACATGTAGCTCATTGAGCTAATGCTATTTCAGGATAAATATTTCAGGAAAGCTCAATGATTGGCATGGCATGGACGAGAAAAGTGGATCCCTAAAAATGCTAAGGACAAAAGGATTGGCTCAAGCTCAAAGCACAAGACTCTACATTTTCTATTTTGGTGATCCGAGATCACATTGAGTCTATAGTTAAAGCCAATACTATCAAGGAGGGATGAGGTGTTTCTTTATGAGGTTCTTGCTCAAAATTCTTAGTGATATGCTCCAAAGCCCTCAACTACTTTCTCATATCCTCATATGACCCAAACCAAAAGTCAAACTCGGCCCCACCAAAACCATCTATTTGGCGCCACCTAGTTCAGATGTCATAGCCACAGCCAGTAACCCTAGTCTTTCGGTCTCACCGATAGGGATCTCAGTCTCACCGAGATGGGATTGCAATTTCTCTATTTCCCTTCGTAATGTTTCGGTCAAACCGAGATGAGCGATGGGTCCCACCGAGATTGCAATGCAAACTCACTTTTTCCCTTTCGTAGCATTTTGGTCTAACCGAGATGAGCGAATCGGTCCCACCGAGTTTGCCTGACCAACCCTCTGTGTGTCTGTTACCAAAATTGGTCTCACCGAGTTTGTGTAATCGGTCTCACCGAGATTACGTTATGCCCTAACCCTAACCATATCGGTCCCACTGAGTTGACATGTCGGTCCCACGGAAAATCCTAACGGTCACATTGTTTACTAAATCGGTCTGACCAAGTTTCACGATTTGGTCCCACCGAGTTTGGTAAGTTGTGTGTAACGGTTAGATTTTGTGTGGACGCTATATATACCCCTCCAACGACTCTTCATTCATGAAGAGAGCCATCAGAACATGCCTACACTTCCAACATACATTTTCTGAGAGAGAACCACCTACACTTGTGTTGAGGTCAAGATATTCCATTCCTACCACATAAATCTTGATCTGTAGCCTTCCCCAAGTTGCTTTCCACTCAAATCCTCTTTCCACCAAATCCAAATCCTGCGAGAGAGAGTTGAGTGTTGGGGATACTATCATTTGAAGCACAAGAGCAATGAGTTCATCATAAACACACCATTTGTTACTTCTTCGAGAGTGGTGTCTCCTAGATTGGCTAGGTGTCACTTGGGAGCCTCCGACAAGATTGTGGAGTTGAACCAAGGAGTTTGTATGGTCAAGGAGATCGCCTACTTCGTGAAGATCTACCCCTAGTGAGGCAAGTCCTTCGTGGGCGACGGTCATGGTGGGATAGACAAGGTTGCTTCTTCGTGGACCCTTTGTGGGTGGAGCCCTCCGTGGACTCGCGCAACCGTTACCCTTCGTGGGTTGAAGTCTCCATCAACGTGGATGTATGATAGCACCACCTATCGGAACCACGGGACAAAAAATCTCCGTGTCAACATTGCGTTTGCTCCCTCAAACTCCTCCCTTTACCTTCATATGCAATTGTTTAACATTCCGCTGCTATATTCTTAGAATTGCATGTGTAGGTTGATTGCTTGACTTGTGCTAAGTTGCTAAAATCTGCCAAGAACTAAAATTGGGAAAAGGCTAGATTTTTATTTGGTCAAGTAGTCTAATCACCCCCCTCTAGACATACTTTCGATCCTACAAGTGGTATCAGGGATTTGGTCTCCATTTGCTTTGATTTCCATAGCTTTTGGTGGTCATAGCCTTGGTTTCCCAACCTAGGAGAGTATGGGTCTAGCGAGGGAAATTACCACCGTAGAGGTCCTTTCTTTGATGGTACTAATTTTGCTAGTTGGAAGCATAAGATGGAAATGCATATTCTTGGACATAACCTCGCCATTTGGGCTATTGTGTGTATTGACTTGCAAGGTGAATTCTTTGATGGGAGAGAACCAAACCGTGAAGCTACTGTGGAAGAGTTGAAGATGCTGCAATACAATGCTCAAGCTTGTGATATCCTCTTCAACGGATTGTGCCCCGAAGAATTCAACAAAGTCAGCCGTCTTGAGAATGCAAAGGAAATTTGGGTTACTTTGATTGACATGCACGAAGGTACCGACTCCGTCAAGGAATCCAAATTGGATGTGCTTCAAAGGCAACTTGACAAGTTCAAAATGAAGGATCGTGAAGGTGTCGCCGAGATGTACTCTAGGCTTGCTCTCATCACAAATGAGATTGCTGGCTTAGGAAGTGAAGAGATGATTGACAAATTCATCATCAAGAAGATCCTAAGAGCCTTGGATGGAAAATATGATAACATGTGCACATTGATCCAAATGATGCCCAATTACAAAGATCTCAAGCCAATGGAAGTCATTGGAAGAATTGTTGCTCATGAGATGTCACTCAAGGATAAGGAGGAGCTCCACAACAAGTCAAGTGGTGCTTCCAAAGCCTCATGTGAAGCTCCCACATCATCAAGTGAGAAACAAACCTTCAATGAAGAATTGAGCCTAATGGTGAAAAACTTCAACAAGTTCTACAACAGTAGAAGCAAGGAAAGAAGTTCCAAGTCAAGGTCCTACAATGACAAAAGATCTTCTAGTCTTGAGCGAAATTGCTATAGTTGTGGAAGAGCCGGACACTATTCCAATGAGTGTGCGGCTCCCTACAAAAGAAGAGAAGACTCTCCAAAAAGAAGGAGTAGAAGAGAAGAATCGCCATCAAGAGAAAGAAGGAGTAGAGATGATCGTTATGAACAAAGAGCATCCCGGAGAAGCAAGGATTCGGAAAGGAAGGACAAGTCATCAAGGAGCTACACAAAACGAAGACATCAAGCTCATGTTGGTGAATGGGTATCCGGCTCCGACTCCGACAATCACTCCGAGAGAAGCTATCATTCCGACTCCGAATATACTCAAAGGTGTTGCCGGTCTAGCACTTGTGTCAACCAACTCCTATGACATATTTGACTCACCAAATGAAGGACTTGGAAGATGCTTCATGGCTAAAGGCCCAAAGGTATCACACCCCGAGTATGTTGATTTCAATAGTGATGAAGATGACTTGTTAGGTGATGATGATTTACTTGTTGACAACTCTAGTGATGAATACTATGATGAAACATCAAATAATCATTCTAATCAAGATAAAACGAATGAAAGTGGTAAGGAGAAGATTGAGCGCCTAACTAAAGAACTAAACACTCTTAAGTTAGCTCATGAAACTATCTTGGAAGATCATTGAGAACTTTTAAAGACTCTCGAGAAGTTACGCTTTTAAAAGCTCAACCTTGAGCAAGAGCATGAGTTTTTAAAGGCAATCAATGATGATCTTCGCAAGAAAAGTTCTTGTTACATCGCCAAGCATTTACTCTTATCTACTTACATGCCTCAAGTCAAGTCTAGTAACAAGAACAAGAAAGATTCTTCTTCTAGTAGTAACAATAATCATGCTAAATGCAATGTTGTTGCTTCTAGTAGTTCTCTTGATTCCACTAATGATTCTATTAGCCAAGTTACACTTGAGCAAGAAAATAGCTTATTGAAGGGAATTATAGAGAAAGGTGTTTACAAGAGCCTTGCTGGAAGTAAGCAATTCGAGGAAATTGTATGCAAGCAAGGAAGGCACCGGGAGAATCAAGATGTTTGTTTTGAACGAAAGTTCAATGCCAATGGAGTTGAGTGGGAAGAAGATCAATACCCCAAGACGAAGTTTGCTCCTCAACAAGAGAAGTATGATTCTATTTCTTTCAAAGGGACACAAGCTCATGATGATCTTCCACCACAAGACCACAAGAAAAAAGGCAAGGACAAGCTTCAAGAGGAGATTGATGCATTTGAAGAAGCTCTTAAGGCCTTGGTCAAGTGGGCTCCCAAGACTACATCAAGTTCTACTTCATCGAGTACAACTACAACCCCAAGGATTCCCATCAAGATGATGTGGATCCCAAAGAAGAAGAACTAGAGAGTTCTTGAGGGTGACTCCGCCAACATACTTCACTCTTATCATTTTTAGCAAGGACAAGTGCAATCAACTTCCTCATCTTGCACTAGTTCAAGGAGTCACAAACCCTCTTGTTGGCAAGACAAGGGACAAAGTAACCTAATGCTTTCATGGACATCATCTTGTGTATGCATAACTCTATGTCTATGGATATCCTTGTTTGTTCCTTGTGGGACTAACCCGTGTAGGTATTGAATGTGCAACTCACTCTAATGGATTGCTCCAAATGATCTACATCAACATTGAGCATCCACATCTTCAACACCTACATGAAGTCATCATCGACAAAACCCAAGGTTAGTTCATCCCTCTTAGGGGGGATCTCACATCTAGGGGGAGCTTTACTCTAAGAATTGAGTTAAAGCAACTCTAATGGTGTGAAAACAACAATGCTTTATGTAAAAGTGGTAACCCCACTTGTGCTTAAACGATGAGTATGACCTGTGATCAAATGTTCTCATTTGACTCCTAAGTCAATATACTCATATATAGATGACCTAGTCATTGCCAATTGTTTGAAGATGCTAGAATTGGTTGTGCATGCTTTGCCACATATTTCATTTGCCATTTTATTGTGTGAGCATGTTGGTTACATATTTTTCTCATTCGAGGACATCCACTTGTTGTTTTGATTGTTTGGTTTCTTTTCTTTTGCCAAGTGGATGGACAAGAATGCTTAAGAACCTTCTCTAGCTATCTATGCTTTTTCTTGTCTCAAACTCTATTCATGCTACATCACAAAGTTTGATCAAGTCAGATTCGAACCACTCTGTGTGAGGAGCACTCGGAGTCCCCGATTCATCATAGACTTAAACTTCCAAAACCTCTTTGTGCATTTCGGTCTGACCGATTCACCATTTTCGGTCACACCGAGATCACTAAGTTGATCTAGGTTTTCAACCTCGGTGCAACCGATTATAACTTTTCGTTCACACTGAGTTGCAGTAACTGCTTGCAGTTTTGCATCTCGGTGCCACCGAGTTGTTCCACTCGGTCACACCGACAGGGTCAGGCTATATATACCCCCGGGTCAAAGTTTGGAAAATTTTCCGAAACCCCTTCGCCCGCGCATAGCCTACTCAACCTTCTCAGGTCTCCGGATCGTCCTCCTCGTCACCAGCGACCTCCCGCAGCTGATCTCCGCCGCCGTCAACGGCATTCTGCCCTGCCGTTGCCGCCGTAGCAAGTTCATCGCCGAACTAGGGTATGGACTTGAAACTTTGTGCTATCCTTAACTTCGATTCCTAGCACATTGCATTGCCTTGAATCTTGCCACGTTTGAAATCATTCTATCCAGCGAAAGCAATCCGTAGATTAGATTTGATTAGAAAATTTAGGGTTAGGTTTCCGCCGAATTCATCTCGGACCGACTGAGTTGTAGAAATCGGTTTCACCAATTTGGCTCAGGCCATTGCACATGTGATTCTTGATCTGACCGAGAATTGCAAATCGGTGTGACCGAGATTGATTCTTTGTGAAACCCTAGCAGTCTCGATGCCACCGAACTGTGACTCGGTCTGACCGAGTTCACTAGTTTAGGTTCCAAAAGCTGCTTCGGTATCACCGAGTTTACAAATCGGTAGCTCCGAAATGCTTTCTGTGGAAAACTAAAACTAAGTTTTTGATTCAATTATTTTGCAAAAACCTCTGTGCTTTGTGATGCTCATCCACTCTACCTCATCTACATCTATTCACAGGGTCTGCTGTCAGTGAGTTTGCAATATGTCTGATTAAAGTGATAGCCAGAACAAGTCAGAGGAGCAAGTTCAGATGAGTGAGGGCACTAGTCCCTCAAGCAGTTATGATGAGGGTAGCAGGAGCACACCAAACAATTTGCCAAAAGCAGCCACCAGGACAAGGAAGAAGAAAACCTCAGATTCTAAAGATGAGGATTATGTGGCTGTTGAAGATGAGGCCACTTCTAAGAAGAAGGTGCTAAAAAAGGAGTATGGCACAACTGCTACCACAAAGCCAGGCATGAACAGAAAGGCACCTGCCAAGAGAGTGCCCACATCCAAACCTAGGAAGGTTGCCACTGGTGAAACCATGAAGTTCAGCATTGAGTATGATGAAGAAGCTGCTGGCCAAGATAAGAAGAAGAAGAGAGTCAGAACCACTACTGCCAAAGTTCTTGGCAAGCCCTCTATGAGGAGAGACTCTGATGAGGAAGAAGGAGAGGAAGAGGATGCTGCACCAGCTCCTAAAGCTCAGAAGCTAATGGGAGATGCAATCAAGTCAGGGGCTGCTCCATCTAAGCCCAAAGCTACTCCCAAGGCTGCTGCTCCAGCACCAAAGCCTAAACCCAAGAGGAACACCAGAAATATACCTGCATCTGAGAAGAACAAGGCCCCAACGCCTGAAGCTGCTGAAGATGAAGCTGATTCTCTTGTTTTGAGAAAGTTGAAGCCCAAGATTCCTGATCACAATGATGCTCATCCAGTTGCCGAAGACATGCATATCAGAAAGGATGCTGGACTGAGATTGTGGAGACAGTCAGATCCTTATGCTGTGAGGAGAACGACAGCAGTTGACTACATACAAAGGAGCAACATGATTTCTACGAGACTGTTTTGCTTGACCAGAAGCCCATTGTGTGTGACATGAGATGGATCAACTGGGAGTACATCAAGAAGAATGAAGCTCACTATCCAGGAGTTTATGACACCTTCAAGTCTTGTGGAGTTGATGACTTTGTTGCCCAGAAGCTCACCAAGTGGAATGATGAGCTCATCATGTTGTTTTACTCCACAGCTCACTTCTACCCAGATGGGAGGATTGTCTAGATGTCTGAAGGTACTAGGTACCAATCCACATTTGAAGAATGGGCCGAGCTAATCAATGCCCCAAAGGAACCTAAAGATGATTTGGATGTATATGCAAAGAAGAAGAAAGACCACAACTCTATGGCTCACATGTATAGAGAGATCCCAGAAAAGGCTTTGGAAACTCACAAACTTGGATCTGTACACTTCTTGTTATCTGGTCTGCCTACAATCAACTGGATACTTAGGCACACATTGCTTCCCAAGCCAGGAGATCACACAATGATCAGAGGTCATGCTATCAACTTGCTGCACTTGTTTGACATACCTCAGAAATTCAAAGTCATGAGCCTGATTGTGGAAACAATCAAGAGAACTGCAGTTGATCAGAAGAGGAGTTGTGGGTATGCTCCACACATTCAGGAGCTCATCAACTCAAAGATGGGCACATGCACATAGCTCTTGGATAAGGAGCATCTACCCCTATACCCTGAATTTGAAGACAACACTATTGAGATGAATGAGGAGGAACCATCATCTGTGCAAGCACATGAAAAGAGAGAGAAAGCAAGGGCAGAGAAAGCTGCGAAGATGCCAACTACTGAAGAGGCATCTCAAGTGTTTCTGAAGAGCAAGCAAGACCATCTTGGCTACTTGATTGCCTCCACCTTGAGGATTGAGAAGGGCTTGGCCACCCTGACTCAAAACCAGGAGAGCTTAGAGAGAATCATAGAGCAGAAGTTTTATGCACTTGATGTGAAGGTCACAGAAATCCAAACTGCAGTTGAGCAACTTCAGGAGGATGTGGAGGAGAAGAAGGGCAAGTCTACCATAGATGCATTTGCAAGAGTGCCCAGAGGACAGAGATCTGCTACAGTGCCTATTCTAGACACCAGAGCTACATCATCTGCACCTGCTGCCACGGCCTCAGTGCCTCCAGCTCCAGCACCCACTCCACCAGCTCCAGCTACATCAACTGATGCTTTCGTCCTTGGAGTGATCTCTACACCACCTCATGAAGACCAAGCCTGAGAGTCGTTTAACACTATGCATTTTTGAACTTTTTGGTAACTTGTTACCAAAGGGGGAGAAAAATGTATAGATCATAGGCTTCGAGAGAGAGAGAGAGAGAGTGTTGCTTTTTATCTCTCTTGCTTTTGGTGGTTGAACTTCTTTATGTGTGTGTTTATTTGATACGTTATGCCTTTTGTGAGATACTTGGATGATCATGTGTTTGATCATATGCTACCTTAATGCTTGTTGGATGACATTATCTTTTATATCCTTATATGACCATTCACTTTGCTTGGTGATGAGTGCATGTATTTAATTATTATCATTTTGAGCGCTCCACCAAGATGTATGTGACATGGAAGAGTGACCCATGATCCTAACTCATTGTGCATTTGCAGTCCAAAGCAAATTTTAAATAATGCACAAATTTAGGGGGAGCTCTTACTTATCACTTACTTCTCAAAGCGACGATGTTTTTCAATCTAATTATTATTTCTCGAAGCTTTGATCTATATGTTGTCATCAATTACCAAAAAGGGGGAGATTGAAAGTGAAACTATCCCTGGGTGGTTTTCGTAATTTCTGACAACATATAGCTCATTGAGCTAATGCTATTTCAAGATAAATATTTCAGGAAAGCTCAATGGTTGGCATGGCATGGATGAGAAAAGTGGATCCCTCAAAATTCCAAGGACAAAAGGATTGGCTCAAGCTCAAAGCACAAGACTCTACATTTTCTATTTTAGTGATCCAAGATCACATTGAGTCTATAGGAAAAGCCAATACTATCAAGGAGGGATGAGGTGTTGCTTAATGAGGTTCTTGCTCAAAATGCTTAATGATATGCTCCAAATCCCTCAACTACTTTCTCATATCCTCATATGACCCAAACCAAAAGTGAAACTCGGCCCCACCAAAACCAACTATCCAGCGCCACCGATTTCAGATGTCATAGCCACAACCACTAACCCTAGTCTTTTCGGTCGCACTAATAGGGATCTCGGTCTCACCGAGATGGGATTGCAATCTCTCTATTTCCCTTCGTAACGTTTCGGTCAAATCGAGATGAGCGATCGGTCCCACCGAGATTGCAATGCAAACTCACTGTTTCCCTTTTGTAACATTTCAGTCTAACCGAGATGAGCGAATCAATCCCGCCGAGTTTGCCTGACCAACCCTCTGTGTGTCTATTACCAAAATCGGTCTCATCGAGTTTGTGTAATCGATCTCACCGAGATTACGTTATGCCCTAACCCTAACCATATCGGTCCCACCGAGTTGACATGTCGTTCCCACCGAAAATCCTAACGGTCACATTGTTTACTAAATCGCTCCGATCGAGTTTCACGATTCGGTCCCCCCGAGTTTGGTAAGTTGTGTGTAACGGTTAGATTTTGTGTGGAGGCTATATATACCCCTCCACCCACTCTTCATTCATGGAGAGAGCCATCAGAACATGCCTACACTTCCAACATACATTTTCTAAGAGAGAACCACCTACACTTTGTTGAGGTCAAGATATTCCATTCCTACCACATAAATCTTGATCTCTAGCCTTCCCCAAGTTGATTTCCACTCAAATACTCTTTCCACCAAATCCAAATCCTGTGAGAGAGAGTTGAGTGTTGGGCATACTATCATTTGAAGCACAAGAGAAAGGAGTTCATCATCAACACACCATTTGTTAATTCTTGGAGAGTGGTGTCTCCTAGATTGGCTAGGCGTCACTTGGGAGCCTCCGACAAGATTGTGGAGTTGAACCAAGGAGTTTGTACGGGAAAGGAGATCGCCTACTTCGTGAAGATCTACCCCTAGTGAGGCAAGTCCTTCATGGGCGACGGCCATGGTGGGATAGACAAGGTTGCTTCTTCGTGGACCCTTCGTGGGTGGAGCCCTACGTGAACTCGCGCAACTGTTACCCTTCGTGGGTTGAAGTCTCCATCAACGTGGATGTACGATAGCAGCACTTATCGGAACCACGGGCAAAAAAATCTTCGTGTCAACATTGCGTTTGCTCCCTCAAACTCCTCCTTTTACCTTCATATGCAATTGTTTTACATTCCGCTTCTATACTCTTAGAATTGCATGTGTAGGTTGATTGCCTGACTTGTGCTAAGTTGCTAAAATCCGCCAAGAACTAAAATTGGGAAAAGGCTAGATTTTTATTTGGTCAAGTAGTCTAATCAACCCCCCATCTAGACAGACTTTCGATCCTACACACACACCCCTCACAAACCGGAGCAACTCACTAGAAGGCTTGTGGTTCTGAGAGGGAACAATGCATGTTTGATGGCGAACGGGAGATAGCTTCCTCTTACGGCCTTCAATTTTTTTTCTACATCTAACGTGCACTACTACAACTGTAATGTGAAATTTTTGAAAATTCTAGGGGTCATTTGACCTTTTGAAGACATTTAAGTGATGTTCTAACCATTTAATGACCGTAATTAAAATTTGAACTACATCTACATGCAACGCCTAACCAAAACAGTTTGAAAAATCATATTTGTGTACTTGTGTGCGAGTTATTTCCATGTGCAGTAGACTATAAGGAATTTTCAAACATATTTGTCGCACAACATGGACACATGCATGCATACGTATGCATGGAGTGACATGGCATTTTAATTCCCAAAAAGATCAGAAACACATGAAACCTTGGTTGATGTAATGTCATGCCACCAAGATGATGTGGTAAAGAAATTGGCATGTTTGACGAAAGTTTGGACACACACCCCTCACAAACCGGATCAACTCACTAGAAAGCTTGTGGTTCCGAGAGGGAACAATGCATGTTTGATGACAAACGGGAGATAGCTTCCTCTTACGGCCTTCAATTTTTTTCTATGTCTAACATGCACTACTACAACTGTAATGTGAAATTTTGGAAAATTATAGGGGTAATTTGACCTTTTAAAGACATTTAAGTGTTTTTATAACCATTTAATGACCGTAATTTAAATTTGAACTACATCTACATGCAATGCCTAACCAAAACGGTTTGAAAAATCATATCTGTGTACTTGTGTGCGAGTTAATTCCATGTGCAATAAATTAGAAGGAATTTTCAAACATATTGGTCTTACGACATGGACACATGCATACGTATGCATGGAGTGACATGGCATTTTAATTCCAAAAAATAAAAAAATGATCAGAAAAACATGAAACCTTGGTTGATGTAATGTCATGCCACCAAGATGATGTGGTAAAGAAATTGGCATGTTTGAGGAACGTTTGGGCACACACCCCTCACAAACCGGAGCAACTCGCTAGAAGGTTCGTGGTTCCGAGAGGGGAACAGTGCATGTTTGATGACGAATAGGAGTTCCTCTTACGGCCTTCAAATTTTTCCTACGCTTAGCGTGCACTAATACAACTGCCATGTGAAAATTTGGAAAATTTCGGGGGTCATTTGACCTTTTAAAGACATTTAAGTGATTTTCTAACCATTTAATGACCGTAATTCAAATTTGAACTACATCTACATGCAACGCCTAACCAAAACGGTTTGAAAAATCATATTTTTGCGTACTTGTGTGCGAGTTAATTCCATGTGCAGTAAATTAAAGGAATTTTCAAACATATTGGTCTCAAAGCATGGGCACGTGCATTGAGTGCATGCCATGGCATTTTAATTCCAAAAAATTAAAAAATGATCAGAAAAACATGAAACCTTGCTTGATTTAATGCCATGCCACCAAAATGATGTAGTAAAAAAATTGGCATGTTTGACGAACGTTTGGACACACACCCCTCACAAACCGGAGCAACTCACTAGAAGGTTCGTGGTTCCGAGAGGGAAGAATGCATGTTTGATGACGAACAGGCGATAGCTTCCTCTTACGGCCTTCAAATTTTTTTCCTACGTTTAACGTGCACTAATACAACTGTCATGTGAAAATTTGGAAAATTCTAGGGGTCATTTGAACTTTTAAAGACATTTAAGTGATTTTCTAACCATTTAATGACTGTAATTCAAATTAGAACTACATCTACATGCAACGCCTAACCAAAACGGTTTGAAAAAAAAATCATATTTTTGTGTACTTGTGTGCGAGTTAAAAAATCATCAGACGATGTAAATATCTAGTGTTCAAAAAAGAAAACTTAAAGATCTGGCAAGACAACCGGCCCCCACGCGATTGGCACTCTATCTCGCGGCTCGAGGTTTGGTAGGTGATTGGCGGGGATCATTAATCAGACACGATTCTGTATTGGAAACCGTCAGCTATTATGTTCATACACGGTTTTCGCTGCGGGAACCGTGTGTAATTCAAACTACAGTACTCGTAAATTTCGGTGACCGGCGTGTGTACTATCCCCGTCGATCTAGATTCTGGCCGCCAATAAATACTACCTTGCTCACGTCGTCCCGCCTGCATTCTCATCTGCATCCTCTGCTCGCTCGCCCTCTCTCTCTCTCTCTCTCTCTCTCTCTCTCTCTCTCTCTCTCAAATCTCTGCCATGGCGTCGCCGGTCTGCCCACGCGCCGACGAGGAGTCGCCGCCCCCCGAGGACGCTCACTCGATTAGCAGCGATGAGGACCCCTATGCGCCACCTAACGAGGTTGTGCCGGACCCCCCCCCCCAACTTTGGATTGGATTTGGGGCCAGTACAATCTTTGTCTATGGAAGTCGCTGCCGCCGGCTGAGAAAGCCAAGCAAGTGGCGTTCAAGAAGGAAATGGCGGAGGAGGAAGCCAGGTACCAGGCGGCCTGTGAAGTCCGTGATGCTGCCTAGAAAAAGGAGGCGGTGGAGCTTTGGGGGCGGGCACGTCGTCGTGTCGAGGAGGTGTACGAAGATGGGTACTTCGCGAGGAAGGTTATAGGCGCTGGGCGCCTCGTCGCTGCGTGGAGGTGGGCTGATAAGCTCCAGCGTGCCACTGACGAGGAGCTCTGGCGGGCGCCCAATGAAATGGCAAGATCGATCGCGCGCGTCCGCCAGCAAGATACAGATCGGTACGTCAAGCGCTGCGAGGCGGAGGAGTCGGAGTACTGCCTCCGCACTGGGAAGACGCCGTGCACCAGGGAGCTACTGGCGAGGGGCTGCAAAAATACTAGCCCCAGGAGGGATTATTAGTTTTAGTATTGTCCGTTTTCAATTTTATGCATTGTACCTAGTAGTTAAGTATCATCACGTATATGTGATGATATTATATATATATATATATATATATATATATATATAATTCCATTTTCTATCTGTTTTTGTATAATAATTTGAATCTAGCTGTTATCATCCACATATATAGAATGGAAAGCATATATACACACATTGAAATAGAACATATAAGAATGGAAAACAGAGTACACACATTGAAATAGAGCAATAAACAGAGAAATACTATGATTGCTGTGAATACATAGCTATCCACGTCGAAACGACTTCTCAAAATAAAACACGTCCATGAGACCATGACCAGTAGCCCTTGCCTAGGGTAGCTCTTGGCTCTGCCTGAACGCATGCAGGCGTTCCTCCAAGCGGTCGACATGCTCGCGGTACATCTGGAGCGCGATCTCGAGCTCCAAGTTGGCTATTTCATCAGAGATCACCAGCTCGAGGATGCGGCGACCATGTTCCTCTACTGCGCCTAGGTGGACACCTAGGCCAAGGAGGCGGTCGAGCCTACGGACCAGCGCGTTGGCATCCAGTGGGGTACACATGTGAACGGCACGGCAGGCGTCTGGTGCAAGTACGGTGTGGCCGGCCTCTGGTGCAAGTACGGCGCTGAGGGCCTCTGCCCACTCCTAGCAAGGAATGGGGGTATTGACGGGATGTGTACCTAGCTGCGATGCCGTGTCGACAGCAGGCAAGCACCGATGGATCTGCTCTTGCTGTGCGGCACGCCGCGCCTCTTGCTCTATGGCGCTCCAACGGTCTCGCCGTGCGGCGAGCCGCAGCCTATCAGTGCGGACGCGCCTAGCTTGCTCTTCGGCGC
Organism: Triticum dicoccoides; assembly: GCF_002162155.2. Classification (NCBI taxonomy): domain Eukaryota; kingdom Viridiplantae; phylum Streptophyta; class Magnoliopsida; order Poales; family Poaceae; genus Triticum; species Triticum dicoccoides. Next base: position 244,178,332 of record NC_041383.1, on the reverse strand, counting down.
GCCATCGATCATGTTGTGCTGCGAGCTGCAGCCTGTCGGTGCTGACATGACTATCTTGATCCGCGACGCTCGAGCACCATGAGCCAAAGGTCTGCTCAACCCTGGCGATGACGCGCATCACGGCGTCATCTGTCACATTGATGGGGAGCGCCTTGGCCTCGGCGGGTCGTGGCGCCTGCTTGTTTTCCTCGTCGACGAGGTTGATGGCAGAGGCGACGCTTTGGTGGGTTGGCATGCTTGGAAAAGGTGGATGTGCTACAGGTTGTGCTTGTCGCCTCCATGTGTTGCGCGCCGCCTAGGTTTATGCGCAATATCCCTGGGTGGTGGGAAACAAGTGAGGAAATGGCGGGAACGGTGGAGTGTTCATAAAACGCCATCAATCAATGGAAACTTAGCATGGAGGAACATCGAGCTAGCACAAGAAGTATATGATGAACAGATGAACACGGACCACACTAGGGAACCCGTCGATGATGAATTCGTCAATCGCAAACGGTTGTACACTAGCAAGCATTTGCCCACAACACACACGGCTTATTCCATCACAAATAGGTTGGATGGATCAACTGTATGCCACATTGTCAAAAAGTAATGCGGTAGACCTTCTTTAACATATGTTAAAAAGTAAAATAAAATAAAAAACAAGGACGCCGAGGTTAAATTAGCTGAGGGAATGGGTCATTTCGGACATCATTTGTCCGAAATGACCCATCCCATAAGTTAATTTAACATCAAGACAACTTCCCATCCAGTCACCCATCTCATGGCTGCTCCAGCCTGAGCACACTTAACTTGAGAGTTCTCTTAGATGAGCTACTGGTGGAACAATTAGTCCTTGTTGATATACGATGTTGTTTGTCGCCTATCACATACATATTGTTAAGTTGAACCGTTTTTGTTCCCATGTCTCAACGCAAACAGTTCGTTCGAGTGAACCATATGCTGTACATCGCACACACCTTGATCTGGGTGACCGTTTCTTTTGTGTTGCCTAATCACAAACAGTTCGTCCGAGTGAACCGTATGTTGTACATCACACACACCTTCATCTGTCTGCCCATTTCTTTTGTTCCTCCTTATCGGAAATGGTTCATTGAGCTGAACCGTATGCCCTTCATTGCACACGCAAATAAAACCTGAACCATGTTTGATGCATCCGTTATCGCAAACATTTTATACATTTATGACGGTTTTCATACACCACCGTTTGCGCTTATTGCATCGCACACAGTTTCTCGAAGGTTCTCTGATCGTAGTGTCGCTTTAGCAGCATCCCGTAGTAGTGTGATTTGATATCTTTGTATTTCTCTTCGAATTATCGATTTGGTTTGGCCAACTAGATTGTTATTTCTTGCAATTGGAGTGGTGCTTAGTTTTGGGTTCAATCTTGTGGTGTCCTCATCCAGTGACATAGTAGGGGTAGCGAGGCAAGTATTGTATTGTTGCCATCAAGGATAAAAAGATGGGATTTTCATCATATTGCTTGAGTTTATCCCTCTACATCATATCATCTTACTTAAGGCGTTACTCTGTTCTTATGAACTTTATACTCTAGATGCATGCTGGATAGCGATCGATGTGTGGAGTAATAGTAGTAGATGCAGGCAGGAGTCAGTCTACTTGACATGGACATGATGCCTATATTCATAATCATTGCCTTGGATATCATCATAACTTTGTGCTTTTCTACCAATTTCTCAACAGTAATTTGTTCACCCACAATATGTTTTCTTTCAAGAGGAAGCCTCTAGTGAAACCTATGGCCCTCGGGTCTATTTTCCATCATATATTTTCAGATCTATAAAACAAAAAACACAAAAATACCTTGCTGCAATTTATTTGTTTTTATTTTGTTTTATGTTTTAGTAGTCTTTTATATCTTTCTGTAGCAGATCCCACCATTGCAATTGACCGTGAAGGGATTGACAACACCTTTATCGCGTTGGGTGCAAGTGTTTGGTTGTTTGTGTAGGTGAATAGGCGTTTTAAAATATTTTACGGAATTGGCTATATCCTAATGCGGAAATAAACTAAGTGGATACTTTTCAAGCACAAATCCTAAATATACTAGGCTCACTAAGTGCACCAACAACTTAGGATAAACAAGATGAGAACAACAAGGATATGAGTAAGCACAAGTAAGTTACACAAACTTACTCAATGTATATCATAAGATATGTAGATGAATAATACCCACAACCACATGTAAGCAATACAAGCTTACACAAATTATGTCACAAGATATGGAAATGAATGTTACAAGCTAGCAATTCACACTAAGCACAAGATAGAACAATAGTAGCAAGTATGAACTGCGGACTATAAAGTGTTGGCCTAAATGATCTCTACGATATGGTAACCAACACAATATAATGAGGACAACAAGATATAATGAATGCAAGGTCAAGAGACCAAAGTAAACCACAAGTAGTGTCTAGGGTTAGAAATAACCGAAGACATGGAGACGAGGATGTATCCCGATGTTCACTTCCTTGGAGGGAAGCTAGTCGCCATTGGAGGGATGGATGTTACCACAAAGGCTCACCCTATTCTCCCTTGAGATATCACCACGAAGGCGATTCCCAACCACTAGTGGTAGACCTTGAGGCGGCCTCCAAACCTTCACAAACTTTCCAGGGGACAAATCATAAGTTGATTCCTCACCGGAGCACTCCTACCGCCTAGGAGTCTCCAACCTCCAAGAGTAACAAGAAAAAAAGGGGGAAATGCTCAAGACTTGCTCAAATCACGAATTCCTTTGGTCACAAGAGGGAGAGGGAGTGGATCTATCTTTTGATTGGAACAACTCTCAAGAACTCTCATGAATGCTTCCTGGATCTAGGATTTGGGGTGGAAGAGTGAGAGGGAGCCACTTGTGTTCTTGGGGCGATTTGGTATGAAGTGGTCAACCCTCTACCGGATGGGTAGAGGGATATATACAGTGGTAATATGGCCGTTGGAGTGTAAGTGGCTGTGCCGGGTCAGATATCCAGGCTTGGGGCCGGACATCCGGCCGCTGTGAAGTGTGCACACACGTACGTAGAAAAGCAGGTTACACGTCCCGGACATCTGGCCGAAGCCTGGACATCTGGCCAAACATGGGCCCCCGGACATCCGGCCAAGTGTCGGACATCCGGCGTATACAAACAACATTTTAGTAAGGTTTCTGGACATCTACGACCGGACATCCGGGCCAGGGGCCGGACATCCGGCGATTTCACACAAATCAGACGCTCTCTGGATAGCAGTGGCTGGGCATCCGGGGAAAAGCCCGAACATCCGGCCAACACAAATCAGACGCTCTCTGGATAGCAGTGGCTGGGCAGATTTTTTTTTTTGACGCCTCGCTGCGGTTTCTAGCCTCGTGTCATGCAGACAGGTGGGACCAGAACGAACCAGCGCCCAGGAAATCTAGGGAGCTTAGGTTTTGGAGGGGATATATGGTCTTTAAGATGTCACTTGATTACTGTATTAGTTTTTACTACATTATACATATAATCCATGATGCAATAGTATTTTGGAAATAATTTTCTAAACAAATGTATACATAAGATTTTCGAGTCTCTAATCAAGGCATCAAATTTTAATTTTCTGACTATCAGTTTCTTTCCGTGTCCCTATAATAAAACATGGGCGGTCTTCTCTGGTGAATACATTTTATGTTCATTATCGTTTAGCTGAACCGGTAGGATGAAACATCCTCGTAACATGTTTAGGTGAACCGGTAGGATGAAACATCCTCGTAACATGGCTAAGAACTTGCAAAGAAAAAATATAACACTTGGTATATGAAAAACTTGCACTAGAGATTATTGAAATCCAAAATAACTCACTTATATTCATTTGTTGTTCATCTAACTGCAAATATCTCATGTATATTGATTTGTCATTCAAATACTCACTCAACTGAGAATGTTCAATTTTCTTCTCCTTTTCTTTTTGAGGGAATTTAGATGGAAGTCTAGATGAATACCTAGGCACTACAGTTGAGCTACCAATGTTGGGCATGATTTGATTTATTTTTTCTAGTTCTTCTAGTAACTTTGATTTTCTTCTGCTTAGTGCTCTTTTTTTTGGTTGGTTACATTTCTAGTAACAATATACCAAGTATGAACATAGTTATTTGTTTTAGGTTGTTGATTTTTTTTTGCTCCGCGAATATTTTCACGTATGACTATCCCAAATGAAAACTAGAACATATAGATTGATGTAATACATTGCTAGTTGAACATATTCTTAAGAAGCACTGAGATATTTTACCTGATGAAATGGAGAATAACATTTCTCAATGAATCATGCTTATACAAACTGCTGGAACTTCGATTCTTTTGTGGTCTGCCCTTCCTTGTCAGTGAAATACTCTCTCCTTCTCATAATATAAAGATGTTATGCCAAGCTGTTTTAGCTTGCCAAATTTTCTTATATTGTGGGGCCGGAGGGGGAAAGTTTTGACTATCATAATATGTCAGGCAAATCACAGAACAACGCATACACGACACACACAATGCACATTTTTCTAATTTATAAACTATGTCTCTCACACCGAACTTTCCTCCGAACTTATTTTGAAAATCCACGATCTTAGAGCAACTTTAAGGATATTAGAGAAACTATCATTTGGAGCGGGAGTATGGTTGTAAATCATAGCGTCGTGACTAAACAGCGAAAATTGGGAGGTGTAATTTCCTCATAGTAAAAAGTTCTGTAAAGGGTAATTAGTATTCTGTCAAATTAGGAATTAAGACATTCCATTTTAATCGTTTTAGTGAGTTCAACTCAATTCCAGAGCCGTTGGATTAGAGTGATTGACCAAAATGATGTGCGTCGAACTTGAACTTTCTTGGTGTGCCGGCCCGCCACTCCGAGCCAAGCGGGACGGACATATGTTAAGCTAATTTATCTCCGTTTTCTTTGCTCTCTTCCATTCCTCGATCAATCCAAGAAGAGAAGACGCCAACACTATGAGCTGGCCCGACCTGCCGGCCGAGCTCATCGCGAGGATCGCCGACAGGATCACCTCGCACGCGGACCTCGCACGCTTCCGCTCGGTGTGCCCGTCATGGCGCTCCGCCTCTGCAGAGCACGCCGCCTGTCGCCGCGTCCCGCTACTTCTCCTGCCCACCGAAGATCACTTCGGCGTCAACCGCCCTCTCTGGTCCCTCGCTGACGACACCGTCGTGGAGGTCCCCGTCCCCGCCGTGCGCGGCTTCTCCTTCCTCTACGCCTCGCCGCACGGCTGGACGCTCGGCGTTGCCGACGACCTCTCGGCCACGCTGCTGCATCCCTTCACCAGCGCGTCGGAGAGCCTACCCGCACTGCCGCCCTCCTTCCGGGACAACGGTCAGGAGATCCTCTGTGACATGGTATGGGATAAATCGCCTGACGCCGTCATGGTCTCGCCGCGAATGGGCGCGTACTTCTGCCGGCCACGGCCCGGCGACGGACCGTGGAGCCCGGTCGGCGGATGCTCGCAGGGCGCTGACCATGTCAGTAGCATCACCTACTGCGACGGCACGGTCAACCTTCTGGACGGGCGCGCCGAAACCTTCGACGTTGCCGCCGTGATCGAGCCGCCGGACATGGCCGCGCCACCCCACTCCTGGCTCGAACCCGAGTCCGCCCTCATCGTCTCGTCCGGGGAGCTGCTTCTGATCGTCAGGACGCACCTCATGCATATTCGAACCATTCTTCCACGGCTCGGACTGCCCCTTCAAAGCCTTCCGCGCGGACGGCCGGAGCCCGGCGGCCGCGTGGTCGGAGATCGCCGGGGGCGACATCGGCGACCGCGCCGTGTTCGTGGACCACCTCCGAGGGTTCTGCGTCGAGGTCAACGGGGTGCGGCGGAACTGCGTCTACGTGGCCAGCTCGTACGAGGAGTTCACCGATGAGTACCTGGTGGACGGCTACGGGAGCTACACCGTGTCCGTGCTCGACTTGGACGACCTCACTACCCAGTCCCTCTCGCTCGGGAACCTGGAGAAATGCCGGCGCAGTAGGTTCTGGCAATGGCCCTCCTGTTTTTTTTTTTGAGACCCCTCGATCTGTGTTACAGTTGTAGTATCTCAACTCATGGAGGGAAACTTTTGGTCTAGGGACATATGCACCCTATATGGGAAAAAAAATTAGTAATTCAACAAAAATCGAAAATTTCTGAAAATATTTTTGAAATAAACTTGACCTTCTATTGTACTCGTGAGAAAATAAATCCAAAAAAATATCCCATTGACTTCTTTTCAAAAAAGACAATTTTTTGGCTAAAATAGTGTGAATAGTGACCTATAATAGCAAATAAATTTTGTCTTTTTTCTGTGACGTCAATTTTTGTTTTTTTCGTCGAGATTTATTTACTAGTGCAAAAGTAAGTCAAGTGTTTTGTCAAAATAGTTATTACCTATTTTGACTTTTTATTAAAATATTAAAAAAATTCCATATAGGGTGTATATACACCCAAAAACCAAAGTGTATTTTCCCTCAACTCATGCACTAGCTCAACACCACACGCACACCCCTAGTGCACAAGCTAGACCCTAGAACTATACACACAGCACACATATTTTTAAGTGTCTGTAGGAGGCAAAGTTGCAACCATGCGCATGCGTGTTGGGCCAGGACGCCATTCTTTGCTTCTACGTCGGCACGGAAACCTTCACACGGGCCCGCTCCCGCTCCTGCTCCTCGCACCTCGCCGACGGCCGCTCCGGCCCCGGCGACCACAACCTCCCGCCGCTCGCCGCTCCGGCGTTCGACGGCCACCCTCCCGTCCTCTCCCCTCTCCCCCGCTCCCATGGACTCCCCGGCTGCCCCTGGTCGCGGGCGTGACCGGTGCTGGCTCGAGGCCAGCCCGTCCTCCTGCGACTCCGCGAGGCTCTCCTATCGGCAGGCGCTATGTGGGTCGTCGACCGCCGCCCTTCCTTCGGCTTCGCCCCTGCCGCCTCCGCACGTCATCTGCTCCGACATCCTCTCCGAGGAGGAGCCTGTCGAGGAGCGCGAATGGCTCGTGGCCGAAGGCGGCCCCCGCAGCGGCGTCGCCCGCGGCGGCGCGCTCCCGCCGCGCGCTCGCCCACGCCTCCCGTCGCCCCGCCTGCTGAGCCTGGCTAGCACTGGGCCTAGGAGTTCTTCTCGCGATGCTGCTACCATGGCCAACCCAGATCCGAGTGCCGCCGCGACATCCGCTGCGCGCACTGCGGTTTCTACGAACATGTGGCGCGCATGTGCACCAACCCGCGCTCGCCGTCGTCCCCCTCGCGCTCCAGCCCGTCGCCCAAGCGTCTCCGAGGGCCTTCCCCGCCGCAGCCTTCGCCCTCGCGGGAGCCTTCGGCTTCGTCCCCGTCCGTCCAAGGGTCCTGGCAGCCTGTGTCTTCCGGACCCGCCGTCCCCTCACCCCGCGCCTCCAACGTCGCGCGGCCCGCCTCCCCCTCCGTCCCCCTCACCGGCCACCCCTCGCTGCGCCCGGCCGCTGCTCCCGCGTGTTTCCTGCCGCTTTCCGCGGAGATCGACGACGCCGAGGAGGAGCTCCGGAGTGCGTTGCTTGCAACCGTCGCGGGGTGCAGGACCGGGGTCTCGTGCCAGGAGGTCTCCAGCGTGATCTGCTCGTGCTTTGGCATCCCGGAGGCGCGCTTCTCGGTCCACCGACACTTGCCGGAGGACTTCCTCATCCGCTTCCAGTGTGCGGAGGATCGGGCCCTGGTGGCGAATGATGGCCTTTGGACCGCCCGCTTCCGCCTGCTCCTTCACCCGTGGAGCGCGCTCGCCGGTGCGGAGCAGGTGCGCGCCCGCTTTCAGGTGCACCTCGAGCTCACCGGGGTGCCCGACCATGTCTGGCACCGCGCCACCGCGGTCACACTGCTCTCTTTGTTCTGCCTGGTGGAGCACCTCGAGCCGCGCACTCGCCGTGGCGTGGACCTGGACATCTTCCGGCTCACGGCCTGGGCGGCCAACCCCGACGCGATCCCTCTCGCCGCCGACCTCTTCCTTCCGGTGCGCGATGGCGTTGCCCTCGATGCGGACCCCGACGTTGCCGAGCGCCTTGGTGTGGACCTACTGCGTTTTCCAGTAGCGATTCATGTGGCCCGCTGCGAGGATTTCCGTCGACCCGCCCTGCCGCCTCCACCGCCGCGTCATTCTCCAGGCCCTTACTCCGATGATGGCGCCGACCCGGACAGGGCTCTCCACCATGCCCTGAGCTGTGACGTCCGGATAATTAAGCTACAGTAAACCCCTATTAATGGTGCCACATCATCACATTACTGTTGATAATCCCCACTTGATCCAAATTACTGTCCGGATTCAAATTCAAATTTAAAGTCAAAAATCCAAGTTTGTCAAGCATGAAAACTAAAATGTTCAAATTGTGGCAAATAATCCTTGGATATTTTTCATGTTGGGACCAACCTCTTTTGAGTTCCCAAAATGCCCCTGGATTCTATTTTGGTGGTCCAGCAACTTTTATCTTTCCTTATTTAATTTCAAAAAATACCTAGTCACTTCCAATTGCCTTGAAACATTTTGTGGCAGTTTCATAATTCGCAAAGTATTTATGGGCCAAGTTCCACATTGTTACAAAGACCAATTGGCAGCTCAAAATATTGCAAACTGATTCTACAACAGAGTAAAAATAAATAAAAAGAAAAGGCCTAACTACTATGGGTTAATGGGCTCTAGTGCCCTTATGCACTTTGGCCCGTCTATCAACATTCGCCCAGCCCACCTCCACCTCATCCCCAACCTCGCTACAGGAGGCGGGGGGATCGTGGCGGCCATCCCATGGCGCCCCTGGTCCCGTGGCAGCCATCCCTGCTCCCTCCCTGTGGTTAAGAGGACGCCCTCGCCCTCTTCCCTCCCTTGTTGAACCCTAGCCGCCTCTCCTTCCTCTCCCCCGTGCTGCGACCTCCTCTGCTCGCCCCGCCCGAGCGACACCGTCGCCATGCCGCCTCCACAGACGTGGCCACCGGCCTCCCCAAGCCCTGAGACGGCGACGAGGAGGACAACCACCGTCAACTTCGTCCATCCCGAGCATCAAATCGAGCGGAGCCGCACCGAATCGCCGCCATCGAGCTCGTCCTTGAACTTCTGCACCGACGGCCGCCATTGTTGATTCGCCTCCGCCCCGGATCGTCTTCTTCCTCGGCTCGCCATCGCCTTCTTCAACGCCGGCACCCACTGCAGCTACTAAGCCCCCCACCGGGCCATCGTGCGCCTCCCCGGTGAGCACTGCACGTCCTCCTCCTCTCCCCTACTCCCTTCGTCCCCGTAGCCCCGCTAGCCGCCATGGCCGTAGGTCATCTTCGCCGCTCTGATTCGTCGCCTCCTAGCCGTCCCCGGCCCCCTCGACCTCACCATCAAGCTCGTGGGGAACCTCTCGTCCGATTCCTGCTTTTCCCGGTCTCGATCCGTGCACCTCTGCACCGTTGCTCACCGTAGCCGTGCCCGGTTCCCGCCGTCCTCACGCCCGGGCTACACCCCGCTTCAACCCGGCGCCGCAACCCTCCAGCCCCGCTGCGCCCCGCGTGGCCTCCACCGCGCCGCGCCCTGCCGGCCCCCTCGCCGCTCCGGCCGGCGCCCTGCAGCCACGGCAACCCTGCCGGCGCCCCGCGGCCTGGCGCTCTCCCCTGGGCGCGTGCCCAAGCGGGCTGGCGCCCCAGCGCCCGCGCCCGCTCCGTTAACCGCCCGCTCCAGTGGCCAGATGGGCCACTGCCAGTAGGGCCCCACCAGCCCCTTTTTCTTACAAAAAAAGTAAAAAAAACAAATAATTAATTAGTTAAATAATTAATTAAAAAGCTAATCAACTTAATTAACTAGGGATTAATTAGCCTAATCACTGGATTAGTTAAAACTGAGAATTAATTAACTAGACATAGCCTATGACAGGGGGCCCCATCCCCTGTTGACCAGTCAAACGTTGACTGGTCAACTGGGACCCCCTGGCCCACCTGTCAGCCACTGGGTACACTTTTGTGTACACTGTGCTGGGTGCGCCTAGCTTTTTAGCATTTATTTTTGTATTAAAAATTAATTTCAGAATATTAATAAACCTTTGAAAATCATAGAAAATAATCCGTAGCTCGGATAAAAAAGTTTTCTACATGAAAGTTGCTCAGAATTTCAAGACGAACCCGGATACGCGCTCCGTTCGTCCGCCACACCTCCCTAGCATAGCAAACGTTGAACTTTTCCCCTCCGGTTCATATGTCTAACAGACGTCCGGAACCGGGAAAACTTTCCCGGATGTTTTCCCTCTTCGCCAGTATCGCCTAACGCTACGTTAGATCACCTCTGCCCCGCTTACTGTCTTGTTATGCATATGTTTGTGTGTATTTACTGTTTCTTCCCCCTCTTCTCTCCGGTAGACCCCGAGACCGATGCTGATGCCCCTGTGATCGACTACATCACCGACGACCCTCCTTCTTGTCTGAGCAACCAGGCAAGCCCCCCCTTTGATCATCCCGATATCGCCCATTCTATACTCTCATGCTTGCATTAGATTTTGCTACTGTATTTGATTGCTCCTATTCTGATGCATAGCCTGCTTTTGTACCTGCTTATTATTACCTACCTGCTTATCCTAAACTGCTTAATATAGGTTGGTTAGTGATCCATCAGTGACCCCCACTTGTCCTTGTCGCCCCTGCTTCATCATCGACGCCTCGATCGACGTGATCGACGACCAGAGCCCGACGCCTCACATCACATCAAGCCCCTTTTGTTGCTCGACTCTGCAGAGCTACTATCGAGTGCCGAGGGTGATCCCTCATAAAACACTCCTGTTGATAATTCTGTAGTGTAGCTATTCGGTTGTGGTCATCGAGGGTGATTTCCTCTTTCACCATTCCTGATACGGCTCTGTCGTTCAACACCTCAAGTGTGAACCTCGAGGGTGGTCCCTCTTACATTCACCTTGATGATTACATTGAGTGGAATCCTCCGGGGGTGATTCCTCGGGTTTTCCCCTTGATGTCTGGACACACGGTTACTTTGACTTTACTTGACACCTTCGGGAAAGTCGGGCGGGCCCGGAGAGCACCCGCAAGATGGTTACGAGGCACGGCAGGGAAGTCTGGCAGCCCTCGAGTGGGCTGGGCTTGCCCTTGCCGTATTTCCTTGAGACGGGGCGACGGGGTCACATTATCGTGAGTCTCTGCTCGTCTCCACGAGCTAATAATACACTATGGTTTGGGTATTTGTTCTGAATTGGCCTTTGGCCTTTACGCACCAACCACCACGTGAGAATAGTTATGGGCCTCGACGTCGTGGTATCAGCCGAAGCTTTGTCAGATGTCCAGTTCAGCATTGTGGCACGGTCGGATCGTGCCATCCACTACATGGGTGGTGCTGGTATCCACCCTGCACACAACGATCCGGAGTGCAACGGGCGATGGGCCCAGACCCCGGAGTGCTTAGGATGTAGACCGGCGGGGACCTCTCTGCTGAGCCTAGGTCGGGCTGCGACGTGTTGATCTTCCGAGGCCGGGCATTGACCCCAGAAAGGTGTGTCCGGCCAGAGTGATTGAGCGTGTTGGAAAACGTGGTGCACCCCTGCAGGGAAGATCTTTATTCGAATACCGTGTCCACGGTAATGGACGTTCAGACTTATATCTTGATCTGATACAACTAGAAATGGATACTTAAGATATGTGGCTCCGGATTGCTTTCTCGCAGGGAGTCGAGGAAGGATCTCTGGGCATTGTTGCTACAACATGTTTGTTAAATATAAACTGCTATTCTTTACTCTTCTACATGCTGCAAGATGCTCGGAGCTGCGTGAAGATGCTAGTCTTCGATAGGCTAGGCCCTCCCCCTCTATTCTGGATTCTGCAGTTCAGTCCACAGATACAAACCTTCCATTTGATACCAGTGCATACTTAGTATAGATCTGATGCTTGCGAGTACTTTGGATGAGTACTCACGGTTGCTTTGCTACCCCTTTTCCCCCTTCTTTCTTCTTTCCGGTTGATGCAACCAGATGGTGGATCCTTGGAGCTAGATGCCACCGTCGATGGATACTACTACATGGAGGCGACCGAAGAATAGGAGTAGTTAGGAGGTCCCAGGCAGGAGGCCTTGCCTCTTCGATCATGTTGCTTTTGTGCTAGCCTTCTTAAGGCATCCTTGTTTAACTTATGTCTGTACTCAGATATTGTTGATTCCGCTAACTCTTGTGTATCGAGCTATGTATTCGAGCCCTCGAGGCCCCTGGCTTGTAATATAAAGCTTGTATTATTTTATTTGTGTCTAGAGTTGTGTTTATATATCTTCCCGTGAGTCCCTGATCTTGATCGTACACATTTGCGTGTATGATTAGTGTACGATTGAATCGGGGGGCGTCACAAGTTGGTATCAGAGCCGACTGCCTGTAGGACCCCCCCTTTCCAACTCCTTGGCCAAAGTTGAGTCTAGTGTTTGAAAAATTGTTTTACTAACATGGCTGTGTGGCTTATGGGTCCACGTCGCCATTGGGTGGTATTAGGATCTTTTATTCCTCGTCTATACTCTGGGACTCTGATCTCTCTTCTATTCGGGCTAAATGGTTTTGCAAACTATAACTCTAGGTTCTCGTAAATACTTCTCCCGGAGAGCCCCTTCATTCCAAATGATGGCCCGCTTCACCAGAAGATTTTGAAGATACTCTCCGATGTTTTACCGAGTCCCTCGTACCCTTCGCCATTGCGATCCCTACCACTAATAAATCCTTATGTGTAACTACCTATGTTGCCGTTCATACCTTCATCCCCAGTTGCTCTTGTTATTTCAAGATGTCCTGAAATACTCTTTGATGTTCCGACAATTCTTTATGCTTACTGCCCTGCAGTTCCTTGCCGCATGAATACACCTATGGATAATTACTCGCTCTTATCGAGTATCCATTCATCTCCAGTTAAACTTATGCTTCATAACATACTTTGTAATACAATCCGAGCTTTTGAGGACCTCTGTCGCCAATTACTCTAGAAGGTCTTACATGCTTGCACTCTGGCTATTTCCATATGCCTAGCTGTATCCATTGACGTCCTTTCTCATTGTCATTTTGAGTCTTTCAATTTGATATGTTTGTGAGTAGTCACAATCATCAGTTGGTCCTTATAAATTATCATTCCGGCTCAAAGGTCTTCCTGAACATGAGTTGGTTCTCGGCCAGTCAGATTGCCATTGGTTGTGCCCTAAGTCTATTCAACTTATCCATTCTTGATCAAAGCGTTTGCTTCTGATCCCTTGACTTGGGAATCATAATTCCTTTGCATTTTGAACTCTGAATTAGTCAGTTGCTTCTATAATGTGACCTCCTTGCATTCTTTCTTCTTCTGGTTGAGTGCCGTTGCTCACATCAGATCCCTTATGGACTACCAGATCCTTTGTGGATTTTATCCGACAACGTCCTTCATATTCAGTAACCTTGTGAGCCTTTCCTCGGATACACAATGCCTTTGGCAAATTGTATCCCCCGCTCTCATCAACCATACTCTGCTTCCGGGCTTTTATCTACTCGTGAAGTTTGTGGTATATGTTCCTAAGATGCCCCTATGGGTTGAATCTATGGCTTCCCTAAACTGTGTGAACCTGAAGATTATGCAGGTTATATCTACTGGCGTTTCTTTGGATAAATTGTCAATTCTACAACTTTGTCAAAGACGAGAAGTAAATGAAAAGTTGTGCATTAGAGAAGTGGGAGTCGACCTTGAACTTTGTGTTCATGCCCATGGACACGATGTGGAACTTATCATGGAAGCTTCTTGTATTAATAATAATCCCCTTGTGATAAGTTCATCTTTTATCTATGTTTGGTCCTTTGCAACCGTGCTTCCAACCACGATTGTTCTTAGTTGATTTCATTTCTCGGACAAGTGGAAGTACTTGTCTTCTGTAGATCATTTCACCCGTCCAACCTCTATTCTGCTATACCCTCGAGTATTACCCTCTGGTATCTCGAGATTATCACGGAACTACATAACCTCTTATGAGTTCTTCATCAACCATTATTTCTTGCCGATTCCAATTTTCCATGGGTTCTAAGTTGTTAGACACTTGAGAACACCGATAACTAATTCGAGTCTACACTTTTCCCTTCCATTGTTTTGTTTAACCTTTCTTATAAACTAATATATCTGAGCAGTGATAACTTGCTGCTTATGTTAACACCTTGGTGTACAAACTCTGTCAGTAAGACCTTGTTACTATTGTTGATGACATTCCGGTAGCCACCGACGGACGAGAACTTTGCCTATTGGTCCGCCTCGTTCAACGAGCAGGAAAATGGTTCTCTTCGTCCCTCGCCCTTGGTACCAACGTTGTTGCCAACATAACTAACATGTTGTCCTCTGAGCTGCCTTGCTATCATGACTGTGCAAAATGTAACGCCTTCTTGCTTTTAACCCACATGGTGGGCCCATAACCCACAGTTCCACAGGATCGAAACCTGACTCTCATTTACATCCTAGTTTTCTAAGTTATTCCTCGCACTTGGCTTCGTATGTAAATCACGAGCCACCTTCCTCGCGATCTATTCTGGTATTAGACGCAATACTTTTTCCCATTGCTCTGAACCCCTTCATCACCTGTCTTATGCATCAGCTGGATGCATACCTGGTTGAAACTTGTTATACCTTCTTATAGCACTCTCGATACGTTCCTGGTGCTTCTACAATCTTTTTCCTTGAGATAACTACCGGATGTCGATCCTTTCAGACGTCCATCCTTATAGCTTCCCCCTTATTACACGCCTTAAATCACGGGACGAGATTTCTTGTAGTAGAGGAGAATTGTGACGTCCGAATAATTAAGCTACAGTAAACCCCTATTAATGGTGCCACATCATCACATTACTGTTGATAATCCCCACTTGATCCAAATCACTGTCCGGATTCAAATTCAAATTTAAAGTCAAAAATCCAAGTTTGTCAAGCATGAAAACTAAAATGTTCAAAGTGTGGCAAATAATCCTTGGATATTTTTCATGTTGGGACCAACCTCTTTTGAGTTCTCAAAATGCCCCTGGATTCTATTTTGGTGGTCCAGCAACTTTTATCTTTCCTTACTTAATTTCTAAAAATACCTAGTCACTTCCAATTGCCTTGAAACATTTTGTGGCAGTTTCATAATTCGCAAAGTATTTATGGGCCAAGTTCCACATTGTTACAAAGACCAATTGGCAGCTCAAAATATTGCAAACTGATTCTACAACAGAGTAAAAAGAAATAAAAAGAAAAGGCCTAACTACTATGGGTTAATGGGATCTAGTGCCCTTATGCACTTTGGCCCGTCTATCAACATTGGCCCAGCCCACCTCCACCCCATCCCCAACCTCGCTACAGGAGGCGGGGGGATCGTGGCAGCCATCCCATGGCGCCCCTGGTCCCGTGGCAGCCATCCCTGCTCCCTCCCTGTGGTTAAGAGGACGCCCTCGCCCTCTTCCCTCCTTTGCTGAACCCTAGCCGCCTCTCCTTCCTCTCCCCCGTGCTGCGACCTCCTCTGCTCGCCCCGCCCGAGCGACACCGTCGCCATGCCGCCTCCACAGACGCGACCACCGGCCTTCCCAAGCCCTGAGACGGCGACGAGGAGGACAACCACCGTCAACTTCGTCCATCCCGAGCATCAAATCGAGCGGAGCCGCACCGAATCGCCGCCATCGAGCTCGTCCTTGAACTTCTGCACCGACGACCGCCGCTGTCGATTCGCCTCCGCCCCGGATCGTCTTCTTCCTCGGCTCGCCATCGCCTTCTTCAACACCGGCACCCACTGCAACTACTAAGCCCCCCACCGGGCCATCATGCGCCTCCCCGGTGAGCACCGCACGTCCTCCCCCTATCCCCTACTCCCTTCGTCCCCGTAGCCCCGCTAGCCGCCATGACCGTAGGTCATCTTCGTCGCTCTGATTCGTCGCCTCCTAGCCGTCCCCGGCCCCCTCGACCTCACCATCAAGCTCGTGGGGAACCTCTCGTCCGATTCCTGCTTTTCTCGGTCTCGATCCGTGCACCTCTGCACCGTTGCTCATCGTAGCCGTGCCCGGTTCCCGCCGTTGTCACGCCCGGGCCACACCCCGCTTCAACCCAGTGCCGCAACCCTCCAGCCCTGCTGCGCCCCGCGTGGCCTCCGCCGCGCCGCGCCCTGCCGGCCCCCTCGCCGCTCCGGCCGGCGCCCTGCAGCCACAGCAACCCTGCCGGCGCCCCGCGGCCTGGCGCTCTCCCCTAGGCGCGTGCCCAAGCGGGCTGGCGCCCCAGCGCCCGCGCCCGCTCCGTTAATCGCCCGCTCCAGTGGCCAGATGGGCCACTGCCAGTAGGGCCCCACCAGCCCCTTTTTCTTAAAAAAAAGAAGTAAAAAAACAAATAATTAATTAGATAAATAATTAATTAAAAAGCTAATCAACTTAATTAACTAGGGATTAATTAGCCTAATCGCTGGATTAGTTAAAACTAAGAATTAATTACCTAGACATAGCCTATGACAGGGGGCCCCATCCCCTGTTGACCAGTCAAACGTTGACTGGTCAACTGGGACCCCCTAGCCCACCTGTCAGCCACTGGGTACACTTTTGTGTACACTGTGCTGGGTGCGCCTAGCTTTTTAGCATTTATTTTTGTGTTAAAAATTAATTTCAGAATATTAATAAACCTTTGAAAATCATAGAAAATAATCCGTAGCTCGGATGAAAAAGTTTTCTACATGAAAGTTGCTCAGAATTTCAAGACGAATCCGGATACGCGCCCCGTTCGTCCGCCACACGTCCCTAGCATAGCAAACGTTGAACTTTTCCCCTCCGGTTCATCTGTCTAACAGACGTCCGGAACCGGGAAAACTTTCCCGGATGTTTTCCCTCTTCGCCAGTATCGCCTAACGCTATGTTAGATCACCTTTGCCCCTCTTATTGTCTTGTTATGCATATGTTTGTTTGTATTTACTGTTTCTTCCCCCTCTTCTCTCCGGTAGACCCCGAGACCGATGCTGATGCCCCTGTGATCGACTACGTCACCGACGACCCTCCTTCTTGTCTGAGCAACTAGGCAAGCCCCCCCTTTGATCATCCCGATATCGCCCATTCTATACTCTCATGCTTGCATTAGATTTTGCTACTGTATTTGATTGCTCCTATTCTGATGCATAGCCTGCTTTTGTACCTGCTTATTGTTACCTACCTGCTTATCCTAAACTGCTTAATATAGGTTGGTTAGTGATCCATCAGTGACCCCCACTTGTCCTTGTCGCCCCTGCTTCATCATCGACGCCTCGATCGACATGATCGACGACCAGAGCCCGACACCTCACATCACATTAGGCCCCTTTTGTTGCTCGACTCTACAGAGCTACTATCGAGTGCCGAGGGTGATCCCTCATAAAACACTCATGATGATAATTCTGTAGTGTAGCTATTCGGTTGTGGTCATCGAGGGTGATTTCCTCTTTCACCATTCCTGATACGGCTCTGTCGTTCAACACCTCAAGTGTGAACCTCGAGGGTGGTCCCTCTTACGTTCACCTTGATGATTACATTGAGTGGAATCCTCCGGGGGTGATTCCTCGGGTTTTCCCCTTGATGTCTGGACACACGGTTACTTTGACTTTACTTGAGACCTTCGGGAAAGTCGGGCGGGCCCAGAGAGCACCCGCAAGATGGTTACGAGGCACGGCCGGGAAGTCTGGCAGCCCTCGAGTGGGCTGGGCTTGCCCTTGCCGTATTTCCTCGAGACGGGGCGACGGGGTCACATTATCGTGAGTCTCTGCTCGTCTCCGCGAGCTAATAATACACTATGGTTTGGGTATTTGTTCTGAATTGGCCTTTGGCCTTTACGCACCAACCACCACGTGAGAATAGTTATGGGCCTCGACGTCGTGGTATCAGCCGAAGCTTTGTCAGATGTCCAGTTCAGCATTGTGGCACGGTCGGATTGTGCCATCCACTACATGGGTGGTGCTGGTATCCACCCTGCACACAACGATCCGGAGTGCAACGGGCGATGGGCCCAGACCCCGGAGTGCTTAGGATGTAGACCGGCGGGGACCTCTCTGCTGAGCCTAGGTCGGGCTGCGACGTGTTGATCTTCCGAGGCCGGGCATTGACCCCAGAAAGGTGTGTCCGGCCAGAGTGATCGAGCGTGTTGGAAAACGTGGTGCACCCCTGCAGGGAAGATCTTTATTCGAATACCATGTCCACGGTAATGGACGTTCAGACTTATATCTTGATCTGATACAACTAGAAATGGATACTTAAGATATGTGGCTCCGAGATTGCTTTCTCGCAGGGAGTCGAGGAAGGATCTCTGGGCATTGTTGCTACAACATGTTTGTTAAATATAAACTGCTATTCTTTACTCTTCTACATGCTGCAAGATGCTCGGAGCTACGCGAAGATGCTAGTCTTTGATAGGCTAGGCCCTCCCCCTCTATTCTGGCATTTTGCAGTTTAGTCCACAGATACAAACCTTCCATTTGATACCACTGCATACTTAGTATAGATCTGATGCTTGCGAGTACTTTGGATGAGTACTCATGGTTGCTTTGCTACCCCTTTTCCCCCTTCTTTCTTCTTTCCGGTTGATGCAACCAGATGGTGGATCCTTGGAGCTAGATGCCACCGTTGATGGATACTACTACATGGAGGCCACCGAAGATGTGATGCTGCCGGCCCCTCGCGCTGGTCTGGGCGCTCCAATCGCCGCCGTGGAGGTCGCCGCTGCAGCCGCCCGCTCGCTGTTTCGCGCATCTGGCATGGTGTTCTTGGGCCGTACCCGCTGGTCGTGCCTGGCGTCACGCAGGGCCCAGCAAAGCTACGCCTGGGGGACAGGGCGGCTTTCCAGAAAGCCACGGTGACAGCTGGGCATCCCGCCCAGTCTGAGCCCGTTGGCGCTGCCAGTTCAAATTCAGATTCTGTTGACCGGGTTGCCGCTCCCGTGCCCGCCACCCCGCTGCTTGCCAACGCGGCATTGCCTGACTCGCCCATGCACCTTCCGGAGACCGGCGCACACCCCCAGGTTGATCCCACGCCCGTGGTCACGTCTGGCCTGCTTTTGCTTTGCGTGGCCCCACCAAGATCTGCGACCAGCCTGCCAGCCAATCCCGAGGAAGGCGATAGCGGGCCATGCACCCCTCCCCCTGCTGGGCCGTTGGCCCTGTCGGACCAGGGGGTGGACCCACCGGGCCCTTCGCGCAGCCCCGTCATTGGGCCGCTCGCCACCCCCGCCTCGGATCCTGCCTCGCATGATTCCCATGCTCTGATCCCGAGTGATCCTTGATACGTCCATTTTGCATCATGCTTTTATATCAATATTTATTGCATTATGGACTGTTATTACACATTATATCTCAATACTTATGGCTATTCTCTCTTATTTTACAAGGTTTACCATGAAGAGGGGGAATGCCGGCAGCTGGAATTCTGGCTGGAAAAGGAGCAAATATTGGAAACCTATTCTGCATAGCTTCAAAAATCCTGAAACTCCACGGAAGTTAGTTTTGGAATTAATAAGAATTATTGAGCGAAGAAAACACCAGAGGGGGCCCACACCCTGGCTAGGAGGGTGGGGGCGTGCCCACCCCTACTGGGCGCGCCCCTGTCTCCTGGGCCCCCTAGTGGCCCTCTGGTGCCCATCTTCTGCTATATGAAGGCTTTTACCCTGGAAAAAATAAGAGGCAAGCTTACGGGACGAAACTCCGCCGCCACGAGGTGGAACCTTGGCGGAACCAATCTAGGGCTCCGGCAGAGCTGTTCTGCCAGGGATACTTCCTTCCGAGAGGGGGAAATAATCACCATCGTCATCACCAACGATCCTCTCATCGGGAGGGGGTCAATCTCCATCAACATCGTCACCAGCACCATCTCCCCTTAAAACCCTTGTTCATCTCTTGTATCCAATCTTGTATCAAAACCACAAATTGGTACCTGTGGGTTGCTAGTAGTGTTGATTACTCCTTGTAGTTGATGCTAATTGGTTTACTTGGTGGAAGATCATATGTTCAGATCCTTAATGCATATTAATACCCCTCTGATTATGAACATGAATATGCTTTGTGAGTAGTTATGTTTGTTTCTAAGGACATGGGTGAAGTCTTGCTATTAGTAGTCATGTGAATTTGGTATTCGTTCGATAGTTTGATGAGATGTATGTTGTCTTTCCTCTAGTGGTGTTATGTGAACGTCGACTATATAACACTTCACCATTATTTGGGCCTAGAGGAAGGCATTGGGAAGTAATACGTAGATGATGGGTTGCTAGAGTGACAGAAGCTTAGACCCTAGTTTATGCGTTGCTTCGTAAGGGGCTGATTTGGATCCATATGTTTAATGTTGTGGTTAGGTTTACCTTAATACTTCTTTTGTAGTTGCGGATGCTTGCAATAGGGGTTAATCATAAGTGGGATGCTTGTCCAAGTAAGGGCGGTACCCAAGCACCGGTCCACCCACATATCAAATTATCAAAGTACCGAACGCGAATCATATGAGCGTGATGAAAACCAGCTTGACGATAATTCCCATGTGTCCTCGGGAGCTCTTTTCTCATTATAAGAAATTGTCTAGGCTTGTCCTTTGCTACAAAAAGGATTGGGACACCTTGCTGCACTTTATTTACTTTCATTGCTTGTTACCCATTAAAATTTATCTTATCACAAAACTATTTGTTATCTACAATTTTAGTGCTTGCAGAGAAAACCTTACTGAAAACCGCTTGTCATTTCCTCCTGCTCCTCGTTGGGTTCGACACTCTTACTTATCGAAAGGACTATGATAGATCCCCTATACTTGTAGGTCATCAAGACTCTTTTCTGGCGCCATTGCCGGGGAGTGAAGCGTCTTTGGTGAGTGGAACTTGGTAAGGAAACATTTATATAGTGTGCTGAAATTTTCTGTCACTTGTTACTATGGAAACTAATCCTTTGAGGGGCTTGTTCGGGGTATCTTCACCCCGACCAGAAGAGCAAAGAGTTGCTCCTCAACCTACTGAACCTACTGAGAATATTTACTTTGAGATTCCTTCGGGTATGATAGAGAAACTGCTAGCTAATCCCTTTGCAGGAGATGGAACATTGCATCCCGATTTACACCTTATCTTTGTGGATGAAGTTTGTGGATTATTTAAGCTTGCAGGTATTCCCGATGATGTTGTCAAAAGGAAGGTCTTCCCTTTATCTTTGAAGGGAGATACATTGACATGGTATAGGCTATGTGATGATACGGGATCTTGGAATTATAAATGATTGAAGTTGGAATTTCACCAGAAGTTCTATCCTATGCATCTTGTTCATCGTGATCGTAATTACATATATAATTTCTGGCCTCGCGAAGGAGAAAGCATCACTCAAGCTTGCGGGAGGATTAAGTCAATGTTATATTCATGACCATATCATGAGCTCTCAAAAGAAATGATTATTCAAAAAATTTATGCTCGGCTTTCTCCCAATGATCGCAACATGCTCGATACTTCCTATGCTGGTTCTTATATGCTGAAGACTATTGAATTCAAATGGGATTTATTGGAAAGAATTAAACGGAACTATGAAGATTGGGGTTCCAACAATGGTAAGGAGTCAGGTATAACACCTAAGTTTGATTGTGTTAAATCTTTTATGGATAGCCATGCTTTTCGTGGATTTAACGCTAAGTATGGACTTGACTTTGAGATAGTAGCTGCTTTTTGTGAATCTTTTGCTACTCACATTGATCTCCCTAAGGATAAGTGGTTTAAATATAATCCTCCCATTGAAGTAAAAGTAGTTGTACTTATTACAGTTGAAGAAAAGACTATCACTTATAGTGATCCTATTGTTCCTACTACTTACGTTGAGAAACCTCTTTTTCCTGTTAGGATAAAGGATCATGCTAAAACTTCGACTGTTGTTCGTAAGAGTAATACCAGGACTTATACACCTCCTGAGCAAATCAAAGTTGAACCTAGTATTGCTATGGTTAAAGATCTCTTGGATGATGATTTAGATGGGCATGTTATTTATTTCTATGGTGAGACTGCTAATATTGTTAGACTAGATGCTAAGATACATAGACCTGTTGTAGGCATGCCTGTTATTTCTGTTAAAATAGGAGATCATTGTTATCATGGCTTATGTGATATGGGTGTTAGTGCTAGTGCAATACCCTATGACTTGTATAAAGAAATTATGCATGATATTGCACCCGCTGAATTCGAAGGTATTGATGTTACTATCAAGCTTGCCAATACATATACTATTTCACCAGTTGGTATTGTTAGAGATGTTGAAGTCTTGTGTGGGAAGGTTAAATATCCTGCTGATTTTCTTGTTCTTAGATCCCCACAAGATGACTTTTGTCCCATTATTTTTGGTAGACCCTTCTTGAATACTGTTAATGCTAGGATTGATTGCAAAAAGGATATTGCTGAAATTGGCTTAGGGGATATGTCTCATGAGTTTAATTTTGCTAAGTTTCATAGACAACCCCGTGATAAAGAATCACCTAGTAAGGATGAGATTATTGGTCTTGCTTCTATTGTCGTGCCTCCTACTGATCTGTTAGAACAATATTTGCTAGACCATGAAAATGATATGTTTATGAATGAAAGGAGGGAAATAGATAAAGTGTTCCTTCAATAGGAACCTATTCTGAAACACAACCTACCCATTGAAATTCTAGGGTATCCCCCTCCACCCAAGGGTGATCCCGTGTTGGAACTCAAACCATTACCTGATAATCTTAAGTATGCTTATCTTGATGAAAATAAAATATATCTTGTTATTATTAGTGCTAACCTTTCAAAGCAAGAAGAAGAAAGATTATTGAAAACTCTGAAGAAACACCGTGCTGCTATCGGATATACTCTGGATGATCTCAAGGGCATTAGTCCCACGCTATGCCAACATAAAATTAAATTGGAGGAAGATGCCAAACCAGTTAGAGATCCTCAACGACGATTGAATCCTAAGATGAAAGAAGTGGTAAGAAAGGAGATACTAAAGCTCCTTGAGGCAGGTATAATTTATCCTGTTGCTGATAGTGATTCGGTAAGCCCTGTCCATTGTGTTCCTAAAAAGGGAGGTATTACTGTCATTCCTAATGATAAAGATGAATTGACCCTGCAAAGAATTATTACAGGTTATAGGATGGTAATTGATTTCCGTAAATTAAATAAAGCCACTAAGAAAGATCATTACCCTTTACCTTTTATTGATCAAATGCTAGAAAGATTATCCAAACACCCACATTTCTGCTTTCTAGATGGTTATTCTGGTTTCTCTCAAATACCTATGTCAGCAGGGGATCAATCAAAAACTACTTTTACTTGCCCTTTTGGTACTTTTGCTTATAGACGTATGCCTTTTGGTTTATGTAATGCACCTGCTACCTTTCAAAGATGTATGATGGCTATATTCTCTAACTTTTGTGAAAAGATTTGTGAGGTATTCATGGATGATTTCTCCGTTTATGGATCCTCTTTTGATGACTGCTTGAGCAACCTTGATCGAGTTTTGCAGAGATGTGAAGACACTAGTCTCGTCTTGAATTGGGAAAAGTGCCACTTTATGGTTAATGAAGGCATTGTCTTGGGGCATAAGATTTCTGAGAGAGGTATTGAAGTTGATAAAGCTAAAGTTGATGCTATTGAAAAGATGCTATGTCCCAAGGACATAAAAGGTATAAGAAGTTTCCTTGGTCATGCCGTTTTTTAGGAGGTTCATTAAGGACTTTTCTAAGATCTCTAGGCCTCTGACTAATTTATTGCAAAAAGATATTCCTTCTGTCTTTGATGATGATTGTGTAGAAGCATTTGAAATACTTAAGAAAGCTTTGATCACTGCACCTATTGTTCAGCCACCTGATTGGAATTTACCCTTTGAAATTATGTGTGATGCTAGTGATTATGATGTAGGTGCTATTCTAGGGCAAAGAGTTGATAAGAAATTGAATGTTAGCCAGTATGCTAGTAAGACTCTTGATACTGCCCAGAGAAATTATGCTACTACTGAAAAAGAGTTCTTAGCAGTTGTGTTTGCATGTGATAAGTTTAGACCTTATATTGTTGATTCTAAAGTAATTATTCACACTGATCATGCTGCTATTAAATATCTTATGGAAAAGAAAGATGCTAAGCCTAGACTTATTAGGTGGGTTCTCTTGCTCCAAGAATTTGATTTGCATATTGTTGATAGAAAGGGAGCTGAGAACCTCGTTGCAGGCAACTTTTCTAGGTTAGAGAATGTTCTTGATGACCCACTGCCTATTGATGATAGCTTTCCTGATGAACAATTAGCGGTCATTAATGCTTCTTGTACTGCTCCTTGGTATGCCGATTATGCTAATTACATTGTTGCTAAATTTATACCACCTAGTTTTACATACTAGCAAAAGAAAAAGTTCTTTTATGATTTAAGACATTACTTCTGGGATGACCACACCTTTATAAGGAAGGAGTAGATGGTGTTATTAGATGTTGTGTACCTGAGCATGAACAGGAACAGATCCTACGCAAGTGTCACTCTGAATCATATGGAGGACACCACGCTGGAGATAAAACTGCACATAAGGTATTGCAATCTGGTTTTTATTGGCCTACTCTCTTCAAAGATGCTCGTAAGTTTGTCTTATCTTGTGATGAATGTCAAAGAATTGGTAATGTTAGTAGACGTCAAGAAATGCATATGAATTATTCTCTCGTTATTGAACCATTTGATGTTTGGGGCTTTGATTATATGGGACCTTTTCTTGCCCCTAATGGTTACACACATATTTTAGTTGCTGTTGATTACGTTACTAAGTGGGTAGAAGCTATTCCAACTAGTAGTGCTGATCATAACACTTCTATTAAAATGCTTAAAGAAGTTATTTTTCCGAGGTTTGGAGTCCCTAGATATCCTATGACTGATGGTGGTTCACATTTTATTCATGGTGCTTTCCGTAAGATGCTTGCTAAGTATGATGTTAATCATAGAATCGCATCTCCTTATCACCCACAGTCTAGTGGTCAAGTAGAGTTGAGCAATAGAGAGCTCAAATTAATTTTGCAAAAGACTATGAATAGATCTAGAAAGAATTGGTCCAAAAAACTTGATGATGCATTATGGGCCTATAGAACTGCATATAAAAATCCTATGGGTATGTCTCCGTATAAGATGGTTTATGGAAAAGCATGTCACTTACCTCTTGAACTTGAACATAAAGCATATTGGGCTATTAAAGAGCTCAACTATGACTTCAAACTTGCCGGTGAGAAGAGGTTACTTGATATTAGCTCACTTGGTGAATGGAGAACCCAAGCCTATGAGAATGCCAAGCTATTCAAAGAAAAAGTCAAACGCTGGCATGACAAAAGGATACAAAAGCGTGAGTTTAACGTAGGTGATTATGTGTTATTATTCAACTCTGGTTTAAGATTTTTTGCAGGAAAACTTCTCTCTAAATGGGATGGTCTTTACGTTATCGAGGAGGTCTATCGTTCCGGTGGCATAAAAATCAACAACTTCGAAGGCACAAGTCCGAGGGTGGTGAACGGTCAAAGAATTAAACATTATATCTCAGGTAATCCTATCAATGTTGAAACTAATATTATTGAGACCGTAACCCCGGAGGAATACATAAGGGACACCTTCCAGAATGTTCCAGACTCCGAAAAGGAATAGGTATGTGGTACGGTAAGTAAATCGACTCCAAAATAATTCTAATGGCAATTTTTATCCGTTTTGGAATATTTAAGAGTTTTGGAAAGAAAGAAGTAGTCCGGGAAGGACACGAGGACTCCACGAGGGTGGAGGGCGTGCCCCCTGTCTCGTGGCCACCTCGTGTGCCTCCCGGACTCCGTTTTCTTGCACATTACGTATTTTGGTCGGTAAAAATTCATTATATAATCTCCCGAAGGCTTTGACCACCGTATCATGCAAATATTCTCTGTTTCATTTCGAGCTGTTTTTCTGACAGATCTAGAGCATCATGACGTCTCCCAGTGCTCCCAAGGACAAGTTTTTTGAGAGGGTTATCAACCCCTATCTCGCGGAGGTGCTGCAACACCCTCAAACCATTGAGATGCGTGAGGAGGTGCTGCACATCCGCGATGCGGAGGGACCAAGGCGTACCGAAAGCATGGAGACAAAGCTCGAAGCCGTGGAGCAACAAGTTTTCAAGTGCCAAGGGATGGTGGAGCGTGGACTCAAGGCCAACCAGATGATGATCACGGAGTTCACCAACAACCACAAGCTAGATGCCAAGGTCATTGGGGAGACCATCTTCAAGCTTCAATAGAAAATCAAGCACCTCCAAGCCCAGATCTATGACCTGCAAAACCAAAACTGTGAGTATGAATATAGATTCAAGAGGATGAGTTTGGCTGCAGATTTAAGGATCCCGGGGACTCGACCATTCTTCTATGATGGTGAGCCTATGCCTTGGAAGATGGACAACAAGCCTACATCATCAACAACTCCTACTTCACCACCTCCGAGGACATAATCACATGGGTATGGGCACTCCCCTTGGCAACTGCCAAGCTTGGGGGAGGTGCCCCGGTATCGTATCACCATCACACTCCTATCTTTACCGTTTTACTTAGTTCGATCCTTTTAGTAGTATCTTGATCTATTAGATTGAAGTTTTGGTATCAATTAGTTTTGAGTTTTGCTTTGTGATCTCTTTATGTAATCGAGTCCGTGAGCTATCTATAATAAAGATTAGTGTTGAGTCAAGGGTTTTGCTATCTTGCCATGATCTTGAGAAAGTAGAAAAATAAAAAGAATAAAAGAGTTCATATTGATCTTATGGATAGTAATGACTTCACACATAGAAAGTATGAGACATAAAAGTTGTTGAGAGTTGACAAACATAGTTTTGGTCATCGTTTCAATTAATAGGAAGTAATAAGGAAAGAGAGGTTTTCACATATAAATATACTATCTTGGACATATTTTATGATTGTGAAGCACTCATTAACTATGACATGCTAAAAGAGTTGAGGTTGGACAAGGAAGACAACGTAATGGTTTATGTTTTCTCACATCTCAGTTAAAGTATATTGTCATTGATCTTCCCAACATGTTGAGCTTGCCTTCCCCCTCATGCTAGCCAAATTCCTTGCACCAAGTAGAGATACTACTTGTGCTTCCAAATATCCTTAAACCCAGTTTTGCCATGAGAGTCCACCATACCTACCTATGGATTGAGTAAGATCCTTCAAGTAAGTTGTCATGTTGCAAGCAATAAAAATTGCTCTCTAAATATGTATGACTTATTAATGTGAAGAAAATAAGCTTTATACGATCTTGTTATGGAAGCAATAAAAGCGACCGACTGCATAATAAAGGTCCATATACAAGTGGCAATATAAAGTAACGTTCTTTTGCATTAAGATTTTGTGCATCCAACCCTAAAAGCACATGACAACCTCTGCTTCCCTCTACGAAGGGCCTATCTTTTACTTTATGTTTTTACTTTATGCTTGAGTCAAGGTGATCTTCACCTTTCCCTTTTTCATTTTATCCTTTGGCAAGCTCCTCGTGTTTGAAAGATCTTGATATATATATATATATATATATATATATATATATATATATATATATATATATATATATATATAT